>NC_086175.1:57783148-58084511 GCF_023053635.1 Elgaria multicarinata webbii | reverse complement strand
AGAACTGAACAGTTACTTAATCTTGTTAACAGTTTTCTATAGCCTCAGAGGTATTCTATATATTCTGAGGGGCAAAAGAACAGCATTGCTGTCATGGGACTGTATGCAGCAGGTTGAGGTTGTAATGTTTAAAAGCTTCCATATGTACACATGTACGTGTATATGTATAACTTCTGGACATGGTAAGAAGGTTAGTTCTGTGACATGCTAGCTTTCTTTGGAAACACAAAAGTTTTGAGTGCTCCCACACATCAATCATGTGAGATCCCATCCATCAATGTCAGTTGTGATACCCCATGTGACTTTCCAACACAAAAAGGCTTGTGGTATCAGAACATGTAGAACAATCCTTGGTGTAGAAACTGTTCACCCTGAATTGGCCATGCAAGTCTTCCTCACACAGTGGTGGAAGCACAACTCTTCAGATTAAAATAGTGGCTGGGACAAAAAGTCTGGCAAATACACTGTTATCCAGTGAAATTTTAGAATGTTTTCAGGATGTTTTAATCATGTATGGTATGCTTTAATTCGTTTTGATGTGTATTTTATCTCATGTTTTTATACTGTTTGTTTTACACTTTGAATTGTTTTAGTTTTTGTGAACCGCCCAGGGAGCTTCGGCTATTGGGCGGTATAAAAATGCAAATAATAATAATAATAATAATAATAATAATAATAATAATGATAATAATAATAAATTAAGTTCCCTGCCTCACCCAGGATAGAGGTATGCTTCTGACCTCCAAGCTGTTAACACATTTTATTTTTCTTTAAAAAAAACCCCCAAAAGCCCTCTTTTATGGGTCCATAGCACTCTTAAGGCAGTTTAGGGAGAGCAATGAAGAGAACTTTGAAAGTTCTGGGAGAGATCAATTTAAAAAGGTGTGAGGTGAGTAATGGAATGCCCCTACCCTTCCAAGGTAGAAAATCCCAGAAACAGGCAGCAGACCTTGACTTTCCAGAAGGCATCCTGGAACCTAAGGTAACTCAGTGGTGTACTTCAGTGACTATAGATTCTGGACTTAATAATCTTACATTTCTTACTCGTCTTTCTATGGCATCGTGTATTACTTCACTCACTTCAAAATGTGGTAAGCCGACTATGCTGCACTTGGGGGCCCTCCAGCTCATTCTGCTGTTTGGTGCCCGTGACTTCCACCCCACACTCCTCTCTGAGTGCACCACTGTACCTATTTTGGGGTAGGACCGGCTGTGTAAGTGAATGTGTGTGCTTTTGGCATGGCTTTAGGGATAACTGTATGAGAGAGATCTTTTGGCATTGCTATAAGTCATCTTTGTACTAGATACACCTCTGCAAAGGTTCCCTCTGTGTGTTGGCAAGGGAATTAACATAGAGATTTGGAACAATAAAAGACTAGGGCTATATGGGAGTTCCTTTTCCCTTAAATTGAAGTATATTCATTTTTGTAATCCACACAGCGAATGTTTGTTATTGGGAGGATTTAAAATATAATAAATAAATAATGGGATATTTTTGTTTTACTGTAAAAATACAGTGGGCAATATATAACACACATATAAAACATATATGTTGCTCAATGATCAGTCTCCTTTCCTTTTTGGTTTGGTTTTTAGCCTGAATGGTTAAACAGATAATGCAACTTTGTATGAGAATAGCAAAGCTTTTGTTGTTGTGCTTCTGTAAAATCTTTGTGGTTTGGACTCCTTTTTCATTACGGGACAGTGCAGATGCAGCATTGAGTGTTTACTCAGTCCTATTATATTCAATAGGACTTACTTCCAGGTATGTGTGCATAGGATGCAATCCCAAATCTCTTCACTATTATTAAACTGCCACAATTAACTACCGTTAATATTTAGTTAGGTTTTATTCTTAACAAGGTTTTGCTTATTTATTTTCAAACCCTGGTGAATTTTTAACTTTAAGTAGGTATACCATGATTTCTGAAACCATTTGTAACCCAGATATTTATATGCAGATTTATTACATATCCTGTGTATTCCTAAAACTCTAATTCTCTCAGTATCTGAAAGAATTACTCTTGTAATATGTGCAATTCAGTAAATTTGATACATTTTAAAATTAGTGCAAAAATGTAATATTTTTCTGTTGCTGAGCTGAACACATCCACGGTGTCCCCTCACTCCACAATATTGTCAGTAAGGCCACGGGGTCCTTCTCTTCCATTTGGTTGCCATTCAGCAGTGGTAGCTGAATACTACATTGTACCCTACTGCCTGAGCTATTGTAGTTTCTTATGATAGTCTTAGTTTTTCAGAAACATTAGGTACTTTCTTACTTATAGAGATTTTCAAAACTGTGTTAGAAATTGTGGAATTTTGCAGCACAAGTTCTACATATGATGAAGCTTTTTGTTATTCACTATGGAAAACTAGGTATACGTATTAGTTTTAGATTTTAAACTGAGCATTTGAAATGGGGATGAGTGCAGGCATTTCTGCCTGTGTTGTTGCCTGCTGTTTGCTCCTTGTTTCCTAAAAGTTTCCATTTGAGATTACTCATCATGTTCTAATACGTTGATGCCTTGTTTTCCATAGGCTTCAAGTGGCAACTACTACTTCATTCCATATATTGTAACACCTTGTGCCGATTATTTTTGTTGTGAAAGTGATGCCCAGCGGAGAGCCTCTGAATACATGCAACCTAATTGGGACTCTATCCTGGGACCTCTCTGTGTTCCACTCATGGACAGGTTTATCAACCTTCTCAAGGACATCCATGTCACATCATGGTAATTTTTATGACTCTTTTGCCTTCCAGAAGCGCTGCAATCTCTAGGAACTATAGATCTCCTCTGCCTAATGCATTGGACGTGGTCTTAATTTTGTCCTGTATCTCTCTCATGCAGATATTCTAGTAAGATATTCTAGTGTGTGGTAGAGGGAAAAGGCACCACTGGATGAGAGACAGGCTCTGGTGCTATTGGAAAGTATAAAATCTTTCATAGTTCTTTTTGTGTCAAAGGCTCGACGTTTTGGATTTTAACAAAATCTTTCTTCAGGAGCTACAAACAGATAACACTTGAACAGTTAAAAATACAAAATAGCAAGAAAGACAACACCCCTAATGAAACAAACTTTGTTCATTTTGGTTTTTTGTTACTTTAAAAAAAATGTTTCTCAAGGGAACAGAAGGTTCATTCTTTGAATACTAGAAAAATGCACTGCACGTTACATAACAAACAGATGCTAGAATACTAGAAAAATGCACAGCACATTGCATATCAAACAGATTATTAAATTAATAGAAGACAAAATCTAATTCACTCATGCAAGCCCTTGGCTCTTCTCAAAGTAGATCTTATAGACTTGTAGTCACTGAGTTTGAAAATTTATGCCCTGTATTTTGGATGTTCAGGTATCGGCAAGCTTGAGAGAACCCCCAGATTTGCAGAAGTACAAAAATCCTTTAGGAAACAAAACCTAGGGAGGAATCCTCAAAACCAGACTTCTAAGAACATAAGAAGAGCCATGCTGTATCAGACCAAGGGCCCATCTAGTCCAGTGTTCTGTTTAAACAGTGGCCAACCAGCTTCCCATTGGAAACCCAAAAGCAGGACATGAGTGCAACAGCACCTGCCCACCCATGTTCCCCAGCAACTAGTGTACATAGGCATACTGATTCTGGAGGTAGCATATAGCCATCAGAACTAGTAGCCATTGATAGCCTTATCCTCCAGGAATTTGTCTAATCCTCAGACCATTGGTGTGGAGACACACAATAAATTGGGTGGGAAGGAATGGAATAGAGTATCATGATGGAGGGCATTCTGACTGGAACAGTGAGCAGGAGAACTCCACACTGAAACATTATTTACATCCTGTTGTTCGTTTTTATTAAGATTTGTTCACACCTTTAAAAAATATTTTAGTATTTGATATTGATAGCAAATTTAACTCTGTACCAATAACATATTGGATAGAATAAATGTGCAGGAGGGTCAGTCAGGATCATTCCTGCTGCTCCATTCCTATCATCTACAAATTCCGTGTGATTTAAAGGGCTGCTTTTTTTTAACATAACACATGTACCAAACATGCAGGGGGGCTGGGGTTGCACCCACTAGCTCCACCAGTGCATGCCTACCTCCATACATTCAGTGGAAGGGAAAAGGGATCTGCTTGTGTACTTCTGTGTTGCATAAGTAGCTCCATGTTTCTGGGACTCTGTGCAGGATGTTAGTCTTGCCTTCTTCCAATTTCCAGCTATGTGCATAAAAGCTGTACGTGAATAAACTTGGTATGAATGGTTATAGGTTGAGGCAGTGTCTCCAGGGACATTTTGACCTCTGTTTCAATCTATTTGTTCTCCCTGATGCATCAGCTCTACAAGGCTTTTTAAGTAACTTGATAGAAACCACAAGATCTTTCTGTTCCTTGATGGTTTTCAATAGAGCACTTGGTTTGGGAATGGAGAAGGAAGCATGAATAAAGATGCAGACACCAGAGTTTGGGATAAACTAGGGCTGCTTTATTTAAACAAGGGAACTTCACACCTCCCTGGATCTGTATGTGAAAGTGCAGGAATCTATTAGACCATTTCTTCAGGCACCTAGCCTGCCATTGTAGGCGAGTCACTCTCCAAAGCCAGGAGTCGAGTAAATCTGACCCCTCTCTTATGGGACACTTTGAAAGTGTGGGGAGACCGGCCTGCATCATCCCCACTCAGTGCTGCAGAGCTCCAAGTAGATGAGACAGGAGGGTCCCCAAAGGCAAACCATATCCTGACACGAGAGCTGCAAAGCCCCCGGGGGAGCAGGACCTCCAGATATGCCAAACACCAAAAGGTGCCAGCATGCTCGCTGTCACTATTGTAATGTGCAAATTCCGCACACCCCTGCTACAGGAGGATGCCAAGCCTCAGGCTGAGGTACAGCAGGGCAGGCCTTTATAGGCCCTGCCTCCCCCACGCCTCATGCTGCCCACATGTACCTTGCATGTGCAGCGCCTTTCTTCCCCTGTTTCCCACCCGCAAAAGTCACCCCTGTCCAAGCCATTCCAGCTTTGTGGGCAGTGGGCATCCTTCTAGATATCCATCTGGGCATGTCTCCCCAGAGAAACTGAGGTTCAATATTTGGGTTATCTTTCACCCTATCTTATTGAGCAATTCAGATAATCATATTTCCCCCCTGTGCTTAATTCCTTAGTACATACTATAAGGAAACTTTGTTAAATGACATTAGGAAAGCTAGAGACAAGTATCAAGGAGAAGAACTGGCAAAGGAACTGGCCAGGATAAAACTTCGTATGGATAATACTGAAGTCCTGACTTCTGACATTGTAATCAATTTACTTCTGTCATATCGAGATATCCAGGTATGTTGTATTTACCATTAAATCATAATACTCAGTTCCTAATGCTGTTTTGTTTGGATTTTTATCTTTGTTGACTTTTGATATTTTTTAAGATGACATCTAAGTTCAGAGTCAGTGTTTACTTATGGTCATTTGCTGTAAATTTTTGTCCCCATTTCTGTAATATTCATCAACATGATTTGCAAGTTAACAAAAATGAACCATGTTAACTTCCTGCTATCTGACTCTCAAATCTGAGTAAAGTGTTCCTCTTACTTAGTGCCCTTTGGTTTATAATTGTTTATAATCCTACTAAGAATCTTTGGTTTGACCTTTGGTTTATAATTGTCTACAATCCTGTCTGTAAGGCTGCTATTTTAATTTCATGGTGAGCTTGTCTCCACCTGGAATTAAAATAATGCTTAAAGAGAAATGTCCACTGCCAAAGTAGAGTAACATGAGTGGGTTGTTAGCACAGGCAAGGGCAAATGCTTCTATTCAGGATTGCATTTGTTCATACAGACAAAGGCCAGGATCTCTTCTTCATCCTCCCAGACTGTAGGACACGGAATAATGGGCTCAAGTTACAGATTCTGGCTGGCCATCAGGAAAAACTTCCTGACTGTTAGAACAGTACGACAATGGAACCAATTACCTAGGGCGGTAGTGAGCTCTCCCACACTAGAGGCATCCAAGACACCTGTCAGGCATGCTTTAATGTGGATTTCCTGGATTGAGCAGGGGGTTGGACTCGATGGCTTTATAGGCCCCTTCCAACTCTACTATTCTATGATTCTATGATTCTATGATACTATAAATTCTAGTTCCCATAGAGTTGTGTGCATTTTCCTTGTAAGTAGAGAATATCTTGCTAGCAGACTTTATCCTAGGATGAAGTGGTTGCCAAGGAGAAAGACTATAAATCTGTCTTACGAGTTGTCAGTCATGGTTACTTTTAATAAAATAGTGAAGTAAAAGTAAAACTACTTGATGGATGAATTTTTTTTAGTCATGCTGCTTTCTTTTATTCTCCTCTGAATTTTTATTAGGACTATGATGCTATGGTCAAGCTTGTGGAGACACTGGAAATGCTCCCTACTTGTGATCTGGCTGATCAGCACAATATCAAATTTCACTATGCATTTGCACTGAATCGGTAAGATTAAGTGGGTTTAATGTGTATATGCATTTATGGCAAAGATAGTTATTCCACTAGCGCAAAGGCATCTGTGCTTAAACTATAGTAGCAACCACAAATTGTTGTATTTATTATATGAGGAGTGATTGAAACGTTCTCACCCAATCTCCAAACCCAGGTTCATTCTACTTAGACTGATACGTTTTCAGCCACCCTTCATATAATACTAATCTTTTCTGTTCCAGAAAGCTATTTATTTTATTTTATTTATTACAATTTATACTGCCCAACAGCCAAGGCTCTCTGGGCAGTTAACAATTAAAACCATAGTATAGAAAAATCAAGATTTAAACTTTAAAACTTTAAAAAGGAAGGAAGCCCATGGCAGGGCTGGTTCTGTTATGAGCTTCTTCCAGGTCAGGCTGTGGCCTAATCCAGCCACCACACAGTTCCCAGCTGCAAACCCTTACTAGCAAACTGCAGATTAAAGCAGTCCAGGTAAGCAGGCAGGCCGGCAGGCCAGCAGGCAGAGCTTAGAGAAGTGAGAAGGCACTCTTGCTAGCAGGTAAAATGCAGCTGAGGCAGGGGGCTTAGGTGTTTCTTGTGGCCCAGTCACATCCCACACTGCCAGTTGGTCCTTTGTGCTGCTCCTACCCTATAGAGTCCTCATCTGTTCCCATCAGCTGAGCAGCAGAGGAAACCCACAACAGGATTCCATCACAGGCTGCCCATGGGTGTGCTCCTCAATTGTTTCCAGCCCCAATCAGCTGGACAGTGGGGAGTGGGAAGGGATGCAGTGGGATCTCACTGCATCAGGTGGGTAGGTTTGCTGAGAGGAAGAATGAATGGGTGTGAGAAGAGCATGTGTGTGTGTGTGTGTGTGTGTGAGAGAGAGAGAGAGAGAGAGCTGTAGAGAAAACTGGGAAGGGGTTTCAAGGTCCTTCCCACCACTGGCTACAACCCAAATTCACTGCTCCATGCAGACCTTTATGGCAAAAAGGTTGCCCACCCCTAAATGTATACATATTTAAACTTTTGGCACATTGTAAATTGGACAATTGCTAAGTTAGAGTAATAGATTGCATATGTAAGAAGCAGAAAAATGGGCTACTCCTGTGTATGCTTCCCTAATCAAAATGCACAATAGAGAGTAAAAAACAACTTTTCATGAACGGAAGATATGAGACAACCTACATTTTAATAGAAATCTAGTTCAGTTAAGAATAATCGATCACATTTTTCCGTTCACCCTTGTGCAATTGAAATTGATTGTGCTGTTCTTGAAAGTACTGTTGAGGCAAGTGTGTTCAAATATCAAGTTATCCAAAGGTCTTTGTTGCTTGCTCTGTTTCAGAATACTTTCGCCTTTATAATGTTTTCTATTGTCTGATCTGTTGTGGTGCTTAATGGTTGTTGTTTTACTCTTCTTTTGTGAGAGGCTTTGGTGAACGCTTCCAGGGCTAAAAAGCTGTTTAAAAGTATTTTGTATAAAACAAATTAAAATCATATTCATAAGCACTCATAATTCATAGTAACAACTTATTTGTGAAATTAGAGCAGCTGAACAAGGAGATGGTGAAAAGTGTAACTGTGGTAATATCTAAAGTTTAGCTATACTCTGCTTTGTACATGATGTTTAATACACTTTTGATGACAGGTTCACTTAAGCTGGTTAAGTGTAAAGTTTGCTGTGAAGAGTTATGTAAGAAACCCATAGCGCTTGGAGAATGTGGCTTAGTGAAAAGACATGCATAGAGAAATTGCAGAAGTTATTGTTATTCAAGAAAAATACAGTAGGCCTAAGCCAGCAATAATTTTGTGTCTGTTGCGCATAACAATTAGTGTGATGGAGGAGGAAGGAAAGGTACATACTATATGACACCTTTTTTCAATCTGATGCCCTTGACTATGCTGACTGGTAATGATGGGAATTGTAGTTCAACACGTCCAGAGGATTGAGGAAAAGTGTTGTATGAACATATGAAAACATACCTTTGTAAAGAGACAGAAGAGTGTGTGCACCTTAATCAACTCTATGCATGTTACACATGAGATGTTCCACATCTGTGTGGGCACACACTGTTCCCGACAATGTGCGCCATGATCTACAGTAGTAGTTTCATGCAGCATACAGCATGATAACCCATACTAAGGGATTGAGCATGGGTTGAACCTGGGTTTATTTATTTTGTTTATTTTATTTATTACATTTATATACCACAAAATTTATTTATTACATTTATATGCCGAAACTCTCTGGGCGGTTTGTTGTTGTTTAGTCGTTCAGTCGCTTCCGACTCTTCGTGACTTCATGGTCCAGCCCACGCCAGAGCTTTCTGTCGGCTGTCGCCATCCCTAGCTCTCCCAAGGTCAAGTCTGTCACCTCCAGAATATCATCCATCCATCTTGCCCTTGGTCGGCCCCTCTTCCTTTTGCCTTCCACTTTCCCTAGCATCAGCCTCTTCTCCAGGGTATCCTGTCTTCTCATTATGTGGCCAAAGTACTTCAGTTTTGCCTTTAATACCATTCCCTCAAGTGAGCAGTCTGGCTTTATTTCCTGGAGTATGGACTGGTTTGATCTTCTTGCAGTCCAAGGCACTCTCAGAATTTTCCTCCAACACCACAGTTCAAAAGCATCTATCTTCCTTCGCTCAGCTTTCCTTATGGTCCAGCTCTCGCAGCCATAGGTTACTACGGGGAATACCATTGCTTTAACTATGTGGACCTTTGTTGTCAGTGTGGTGTCTCTGCTCTTAACTATTTTATCAAGATTTGTCATTGCTCTCCTCCCAAGAAGTAAACGTCTTCTGATTTCCTGGCTGCAGTCAGCGTCTGCAGTAATTTTTGCGCCCAGAAATACAAAGTCTGTCACTGCCTCTGCGTTTTCTCCCTCTATTTGCCAGTTTAAAACAATGAACATTAAAAACAGATATGCAAAATTTAAAACCCACCAGAAGTATAAAAAACAACAATATCCATTTAAAACATGAGACAGCGTTTCTCTTGGCTCTTCGCTCTCTTTCCTTTTGCCACTTCCTACCCACCTTCTACATGCGAATCTCATCTATCGAAAGGAGCTGAGGAATGGAAAACTAAGGGCTGTCCAAACTCAGCCCATTCTGACCTCTCCACGGGGCTTCTGGGAAAGGATCCCATCTGTTGTTTTTATGTTTCTGATGGTTTTTTAAATTTTGTATACTTTTTAATGTTTACCCTTTTTAACTGTTGTAAACCACCCAGAGAGCTTCAGCTGTGGGGTGGTATATAAATGTAATAAATAAATAAATACCCGCTGGGCATAAGCCTGGTCTTCTTGGGGCTGGTACAATTTCCTAATCTCTGTCGACCATCTTTTGTCTTAAGAGGCACCAGTTGCAAGGAGCGACAGCTGAGACGCACCATTCTGATCAGGTCTTAGGCTCCTTAAGGCATTCTGGGACAAGCGGGTTGTTGTTGAAACACAAGTTATCGTGCTGTCTGAACCCATTTGCACAAACAAATCATGGTTTGTTGACCACAAACAACCTATACAGTTAACAACCCAGCAGTAAACCATGGATTCTCTTCATGGGTGGGTTATTGTGTTGTCTGAACCCAGCCATTGTACTGTGCTGTCCTTACTTTGTGATTCCGTTGCTCCCTACAAAACTTCAAAGATAGCATTTTATAATCTAGTTTAATACTGTTTGTGAGCTTATTATTTTACATATTTCCCCCAATGTTTAGGCTGAACACACACACACACACACAAGTTAATGTGTAAATTATGTTCTGACAGACATGTGAGTCTGTTTACCTTTGCTGGCTTTCCTCATACCCTGAATCTATAAAAACCTTTCTCATTTAGGATAAGAAGGGTAAGCAAAAAAAGTACCGTGAAGCTGTTTCTAGTAATTTTTAAGGTACAGCTAAAAGCTGTATTAAAGTACAACTTCAGTTTAAGATCAAGCTAAGTTAGAAAGCTCTGGCGTGGGCTGGTCCATGAAGTCACGAAGAGTCAGAAGCGACTGAACGAATAAACAACAACAAGTTATTTTAGATTGTTTACACCACAATAAGGGTGCACAACCTGTGGCTCCCAGGGTGCTCGAATCCCCTCCCCACCAGTGTTACTCCTACCTGCTCTTTTCTTGATGATTGCTCTTTCCTCACTGGAAGCAACAGTACAGTGTGTCTGGGGGAGGGAGTGGAGAGCCCTCTAGGTCAGAAATGGTAGGGGAGGTTTAGAAGAGGCTACCCATACCTGCTCCAGAGAGCTTAATACAGATCGCTCTTTCCACACTTTGTGTCAGGGTTGTTGTGATATGTGCATGCATATTTGTGTGTGCCTGTGTCTATCTGTGTGGCGCTCGGGACCAAAAAGGTTGTGTGCTTCTGCACTACCATATGAAATGCTATGTGAACTTATTTTAAATACCAATTAGTTTGTGAATGGCTTCGTCATACTTACTGTGGGCTCAGCTGTCCTGTATTTTACTTTCTGTGCAATCTATCACTGAGGTCATATTTATAAATGATAACTTGGATAGTAAACTGTTGGTGACAGCTGTTTCTAGGCTGAAGTCATAGCTTAAATATTGTCTGTGATGAACATGATGAAAAGATGACCAGAACCATTGCCAGGACTAACAACATATGCCCTTTAACCCAACACTTTAGAGTCTCTTTTAGTTGTTAACCTTTTCCAAGAACAAAAATTATGAGTAGTAGGACAGGAGAATTTCTGGACAACATAAGCACATTATAGGCATAGTGTCCTAACCGATGAGATAAAGGAAACTGAAAAAGCTCCATGTGCTTATGTTGTTTTGTGGATACATTTCAGAGGTTCTGACGAACGTACACATGTTTATATATAATGTTACACCCTTCCAATCTTTCAGGGTGATGAGATCTTCCAGGGGTTCAGCACTTAACCAGTAGTAGTTTACTTTGGAAGGGAAGCAAACTTCAGATGGGATTGTGAAGTAGTTACATTATGCCAACCTCAGACATGTCTGGATTGGCTGTTTCCTGTGGATGAGTACCAATCTGACCCACACCTATAATACATGTTTTATCTGCCTTATCAGCACGGACTGCGTATAGCAATAATGTTCTTCACTTTAAAAACAACAACAACCCACTTTGCTGCAAATCCTGTATCCAACAGCAAGGCCATCATAACAATAATTATCTTGCTGGGTCGAAAGGCAGGACTGAAAATCCCTTCTCCAACTTACTTCAAATTCAACTCCAATAGTCTCCATTGTGAGATAAAATGAGCTTAAATAGGCCACTGTGACTTGTTTAAATCAACACTGCCTGTTGTAGGGTTGTTTCCTCCTCAAACAAGCCATGCTGGATGACATGGCAAGCTGCACCCAGGCAGGTGATTAGACTAAAAGCACCTGGCATGTTCTGCAGATTTAAACAAGGCACCGTGGCTTGAATAAGCCACCATGGCTTGTTTAAATTGTGTGAGCTGGGTCATTGTGACAAGAGATTATTCAAAAGTTTAGTGGGAATTTGTGAATATCCTTGTAAGAAGAAATCCAAGCAAAAATTCCTCTAACTATATAAGACAAATTATAAACTAGGATTGTTATGTTGAGGAGTTATTATTATTATTATTATTATTATTTATTTATTTATTTATTTATTTATATAGCACCATCAATGTACATGGTGCTGTACAGAGTAAAACAGTAAATAGCAAGACTCTGCCGCATAGGCTTACAATCTAATAAAATCATAGTAAAACAATAAGGAGGGGAAGAGAATGCAAACAGACACAGGGTAGGGTAAGCAGGCACAGGGTAGGGTAAAAATAACAGTATAAAGTCTGCGCAACATCAAGTTTTAAAAGCTTTAGGAAAAAGAAAAGTTTTTAGTTGAGCTTTAAAAGCTGCGATTGAACTTGTAGTTCTCAAATGCTCTGGAAGAGCGTTCCAGGCGTAAGGGGAAGCAGAAGAAAATGGACGGAGCCGAGCAAGGGAAGTAGAGGCCCTTGGGCAGGCGAGAAACATGGCATCAGAGGAGCGAAGAGCACGAGCGGGGCAATAGTGTGAGATGAGAGAGGAGAGATAGGAAGGAGCTAGACCGTGAAAAGCTTTGAAGGTTAACAGGAGAAGTTTATATTGGATTCTGAAGTGAATTGGAAGCCAATGAAGAGATTTCAGAAGCGGAGTAACATGGTCAGAGCGGCGAGCCAAGAAGATGATCTTTGCGGCAGAGTGGTGAACAGAAACCAACGGACTGATGTGAGAAGAAGGAAGGCCAGAGAGAAGAAGGTTGCAGTAGTCCAACCGTGAAATAACCAGTGCATGATCAAGCGTCTTGGCAGAAAAGATAGACAAAAATGATCGAATCCTGGCAATATTATACAGGAAAAATCGACAAGATTTAGCTACTGCCTCAATATGAGGAATAAAGGAGAGCGAGGAGTCAAATATAAAGCCAAGGCTACGAGCTTCCTTGACCGGAGTAAGCGTAACATCATTGACAGTAAGAGAGAGTTCCAGTGTTTTCACGAATAATTATTTAAAATAATATCTCTGGAGGAGGACAATGGCCTGTTCATAAACAATGTACATAAAACAATGGCAGAGATTCTTTGATTAACTTAAACATACTTATAGAGGGCACAAGAGGCAAGTACATTTTTTTTGTATTAAAAGATAAAGATATTCACAAACACCACCTAAGAAGGAGAAATAAATTGATTGTGAGGGTTATATGGTGTGGATTTACGTATGTATTTATTCTGATAAAGTATCCATTTTTATGCATGAAAAACCAAGCATGTTAGCACATATCCATAGAGATAATTTCCAATAATATGCTTAGCAATTGTGTGACTGCTTCAGTTGTATTTCACCTAAAAATGACCTTTTCAAATATGTGCCTGTAGAGTGGGCATAGCAGGCATACAAAAACTTTGACAGGCATATGAATATGTGAATTGGTTCTGTTTCTGAAAAAATTGCATCATTTAAAAGAAATACCCTGCATTTTTTACTCATTTATTATCCCAAATAGATATGAGGCAAAAAGATTTATGAACATTTTTACCTGATCTTTTCATTCAAGAGTTCAAGGCTTCCAAATATATGCTTTCACAAATCTTTACATTTGTTTGTGGATGAAGAACACTATTTTTATAGCCTAAAAGTCTGGTGAAGCTCAGAACCTCCATCTTAGACTCTCACACACATTCAGTACTTTTTGATTTATCAACACATCCCAGACTTTCATTGATATACCCCACTACAAATATGTTCACGTGTATTTTTCATTCTCAAATTAATCTGCCATTGAGATACAGTCCTTCCTTTTTCTTGAATTCTTGCCACTCAGAAAGTATTTGCATATGCTTGTGTATTCAGTCCTACACATTTTTTCTTATTGTGAAACATTTAGTGTCTAAAGCAGTCCAAAGAGTCTGGCTATACTCTAAGCCACAGGTAAGATTTAGCAATACATAGGTCCTAAAATGAGAAATCTATATAATACTATGTATGTTATGTAATATATTAAAACTAAAAAATACAAGACTTTTAATGCACTCTCATTTGAATTGGCTTGAACCATTTTCAAAAACCGCCACCATCATGGGACTATGCCAGGAAGGGCCATCTTGGTTGTAATGAAGCTAAGAAAACATTAAACCTACATATAGGTTATAGGGTGGGTATGATCCCCTTGCCCACCCAACCCTGCACACCGAGTTCGGACGACACTTCAACCCAAGCTGCAGCATGGGTAATAATGCAAATAGTAGTAACGTGGGGAGGGAGGGAGCTTCCAGGATGGTTGCTTCCTTTGCCATAATTGTCCAAACTCGCCCACTGGCTGATACCAAGAAGACATGTTTTTGTAATTCTATGCCAGTTTCCTTGGTTATGCAACAGCAACATGATTATTGACCTTAATGTTTAGTGTTAATGCTATTTTCATTTAATTGATTTGTGGCCTTTATAATATTGCAGTCTGCCACTTTATTTCTGAACCAGGCTGATGTTTTTCATCACCCCTCTCTTCTTTCACTCCCCTCTAATATTTTAAAGAATCTGGTTGATCACCTAATGAAGGCAAAAGGAATCTTCTTCTTTTTTTTTTTGTCATCTGGCATGTATTGACTCAAGTATGAATTTACCTTTTGAAGGAATCATTCTGCTTGCTTAAGCACAGCAAGTTTCGTGCTGCAATGTTTGTTTCTAAATGCTCTCAAGTAAAACGTAGCATAAATAATTTATACATATTTTGACTGCATTTCATGAATCAGCTTTGTGTAAAAAAATGTTTTTGACCAGGAATATTTTCCAGAACTGGGTTTTGTTTCATTTATTTACATTTCTTTCTTTCTTTAAAACATTCTTACTCTGCTCTCTAGCCAAAGGGGCTCCCGTTGTGAGTAGATCATTGACAGTGCCAGTTGCTGTTAAAGGTTGAAGACATGCAAATAGTGTTCTGTACCTTAGGAAACAAATGTGGCAGCTGTTTACTAGACTTCTGGAAAAATATACATTCCCTTTAATCCAAGGAACTCTACAATGTGGTGGTTAAGCCAGAAAACCTTATTCACCGTGGTTAAAGCCATGGTTTAAGGCATCTTCTGAACAGCCTGGCTTTCTGGCTTAACCACCATGGTTAAAGCTGTGGTTTAAGGTGTCTTCTGAATGGGGCCAATGAGAAATTCATACCTATAAATTGATGTCATGGGTCACAGCAGAAATTGGCCAACTATTTATAATCTATATAGTTGTAGTACTTCTGCAGGTACTACAGAATTACTTTGAATTATTTTGTCAATGTAGCAGACCTAGAAGGATGTTTACACAGTGACGCTGTAGTTAACCTTTTATTATCTTTGAATTGATTCAGAAGCTAATATAAATTATTTCCCCTTCATGGATAAAAGTGGGAAAATCCCAGAAATATTTACCTATTGCTGACTTGTCTGACATCACTAATACAACAGTTTTTAATATAAGTGTTTTCCAAGATACCTTGGGATCAGCAATTCATCAGCAGATCTGATCACACAATGATAAATACATTAATGATATGGTAAAGGAACTGGATGGTCTACAGTTTGCTCCTGTTACAATTCTCGATCAAAAACTCTTGTTATTTATGTATGCTGACGACCTAGTACTTGTATCTAGAACTCAGGTGGGACTAAGATGGCTTCTTGCGAAACTTGCTTCATACTGTAAGAGAAATGCCTTGACCATAAATTATGCTAAGACACAGGTTGTTGTATTTGGGAAGTGCCCTAAAAAGCATGTCTGGCATCTGGATGGGTATATTATAAATCAAGTGAAAACATTCAAATACTTGGGATTGGTCCATTCAGAAACATCCTCCTGGAAAGAATAATTGTCAAGCATTAAAACGCAAGCCTTTAGATCAGCTAAGGCGATTCTGAAGTTTGTTGCCTCTAAAGGAGGAAATTTAGTAAACCCTGCCTTAACTGTTTACAAAGCCATAACAATGACACAAATCCTTTATGGGGCAGAGGTTTGGGGTACCTCGAAGGTGTTAGGCTTAGAACCCCCTCAAAACTACTTTTTGAGATCCTTGCTATGCTTGCCTAAAGATGTATTGTCTGCTATGATTAGGTTAGAAACCTGAGTACTGAGTATACAGAGTCAAATAGATAAAAGAATATGCTATTGGTTTAAGGTACAACAGATGGATAATACTAGGCTACCCAAAAAATGTTTGCTAGAATTATGTAATGGATTACCAATTAAAAATTGGGAATATCATGCTGCTCAACTTACCATCAGATATGGATTTTCACTAACTGAGCTTAAAAGCTTCCCACCAGATATACAGAAAACCACCATCAAGAGAATTATAAGGGAGGTTGTCACTCAAAAGGACCTAAACTCTGCTTATATATCCCCATGTGCACCATTATATTTTAAACTCAAAGAGGCTTGTGAATGTGCAGATTACTTTAACAATTTAACATTTGTACAACTTCGGAAATCTTTCACAGAGTTAAGGCTAAATATGATGGATACTGCCTATAGAGATGGGAGAGACGGGGCATCCCAATAAATGAGCGTACTTCCATTTGTGGTCGACCTGAGCCAGAGGACCTTGTCCATTATGTTTTGCACTGTTCACTATACAATGACCCAAGGGAACGATTTGTGACACCCTTGATTGAAAATTGTCCTTCCCAGAGCCCACTGGATGTGATTTTTTACCTCCTAGTGGATATGGATAAATATGTGACCTGGCGTGTAGCTCTGTTTGCCACAGCTGCCAAAAAGATCAGAAAGAAACACATAGCAGAGATAGCCATCAATTGTAAAGGAGATGATTGCATTTGACCATATCTGATTTACATCATATCACTTATGGATCAACAATGACACACTATTTTATACATTTTATATTTCTAAATTTTGTATATCAGGTGTTATATGAATTATGCATATGTTTAACTTCTGTAAATTCTTTGTCTTTCCATATCTGTTGCTGATTGTACTGTTGTTGTGTTGTTTGTTTTATGCAAAGGCCATTGGCCAAAAGCAATAAACTTGACTGACTGACTGATAAATAGTTTGAACCTCATTGGAGATTAGCAGGATGTTTTGAAGTGGCTTTTAAGCTGCAAAGTATTGTTTGCTTTTACTTGCAAATTTTAGTTTTTCTTTTCACATGGACGTGTCATTTTTATGTAAACAGTGTGAGAGAGGCTCACATTTATTTAGCTGATAGGACCTATACTACTGTTCATGGTTAAAACAGGTACCCTGCTATATTGAACAACATCCACACTGTTCCCACTGTCACTCTATTTCTTTAAACAAGATAATACAATTCATCAGGGTTAGTTCTAAACTTTATACAAATGTCTTTGTAGAAATTTATGGAGTTGAGTATCTGCTATAGAACAATGCTGTTAAATTATTACAGCATTTTTAATGGAACATACACATTTTAATTATACATGGCAGTGCACTTTAGATTGCTTATTTGAATCTCAGAAATTCAAAGCTGTCATGCCGTGTTATTTTTAGACAACATTTACAAAGACTCCTTCATAAACCATCTTTCAGGCCTTTCAAGTCAATTTCCTGTAAGACTAGCCATGTACAAACTATATATGTGTGAATACTTTTGCTTTGCTTCTCAACACTCAGTTGTATGCTCTTCAAAATGAAGAAGCATGTTCTTTCATGGAGCTGATCTCCATGTAGGGGAAATGAGTGTGCATGATTGTGTTCAGTTTAGAAGGAATAAAAATATATGTATGAGGTTAATGCAATATTTTATACATACATATATATATATATATATATATATATATATATATATATATATATAATATCAATATAAGGTGTGTGTGTGTGTGTGTGTGTGTGTGTGAGAGAGAGAGAGAGAGAGAGAGAGAGAGAGAGAGAGAGAGAGAGAGAGAGAGAGACTAAAGGTCCTATGACTGACAACCTTATCTAAAGCCAAGGTGGATGTAGCTGCTACTCATTTAATTCCTGGCAATCCAGGACAGTGGAAAGCATCAGAGCTGTGAGAATCTACATTTTAGTTGCTTATGCATAAATTCTATGTGGGGTGTCACATCTAGGTGTGGGAACTCTACAAGAAAAAAAAGTGCATTGTGCAATGATTTATATAGAGGATTACCCTAATTAAATCTAATTATTATATACTGTATG
Source organism: Elgaria multicarinata webbii (assembly GCF_023053635.1). Lineage (NCBI taxonomy): Eukaryota > Metazoa > Chordata > Lepidosauria > Squamata > Anguidae > Elgaria > Elgaria multicarinata. The sequence goes on along the minus strand of NC_086175.1, from coordinate 58,066,397 downwards.
TTTCTTGCACATTGACAGAATTAAACAAGGTGATTGTCCAAAGTTATCCATGTCATTTTGTGCCTGAATTTCAGAAGGAACAATACAGGGGATCGGGGAAAAGCACTGCAAGTGATGCTGCAGGTCCTGCAGACATGTGATCATCCAGCACCGGATATGTTCTGCCTCTGCGGGAGAATCTACAAGGATATCTTCCTCGATTCAGACTGTAAAGACACTAGTAGCCGAGATAGAGCTATTGAATGGTAAGAGCAGTGCTGCTGAATTTAATGTTTCTATGTAACTATGAAAGAGCAAAGCCCAAATACTCTAGTACTGAGCACCAGGTTCTAGGGTCCTTACCAGCCAAGCTCCTGTTGAATGGGAGTTAGCCTTGTCAAAAGAGAAGACAAAATAAAATAAAGAAATATATCTTTATTAGAACGTAAGAAGTTCCCTCTGGATTCAATGAAAATCTAGCATCCTATTTGTTACAGTGGCCAGCCAAATGCTTCAAAGAAACCTGCAAAGCATGATGTGAAAGCAGTAGCCCTTTCTAGTTATTTCTCCTCTACCATTCCCCTCCCCCAGCAACTGACATTCAGTGATACACTGCTTCTAAACACAGAGAATCCGTTTAAGTGTATTGGTTGATAACTGTTGATCGAACTAACCTTTTGCATACAGAAGGTCCTAGGTTCAATCCCTGACATCTCCAGGTATGTCTGGGAAAGACCCCTGCTCGAAACCCTGTAGAGTCATTGCCAGTAATTGTAATATAACTTGATGAATGAATTTTTGTTTTTGGACAAAGCGGAACCAAAGTGATTTCCTTAGACAGAAAGTAGTTTAACAGCACCTACTCAGAAGTAGGTTCTATTGAGTTTAATAAGACTTATTCCCAGGTAAGTGTGTATAATTGAAATTTCATGCGTAATTGTTTTTACAGAAGACTTCTTTATGTTTCTGATGAAACTCCCAAGTCACCACTGGAATAAAAGGAGGGAGTTCTTACAGATCCAACAAGCTATTTTATTATAAAAAAAATAACTGACATGGTCTAGCATGGGACAGAAGTTTTCAAATATTGTGCAAACAGTCTATTTTCAGGATAAGTAAAATTAAAATACTGGCATCATTTATTTATTTAAAATTCATATACCTCACTCTTCCTCCAAAGGAGGACAGAGCAGCTTACAATTTTAATAAAACAACGACCGGTAAAACAACAATAAAATCCTGCCATCACCATAAAACAATTTAAAATACAACAATAATAATCTAACCTAAAATCATTGGGCATATTTTTTTCATGGTGAGTTGAGAACATCAGATATTTTTCTTTGTAGGTGTGTTCTGCAGTTTATGAAATTTTGTCTCTGCAGGTATCGTAAAGGATTTGAGCTTCAGTCAACTCTGTATTCTGGAATTAACCTTGCAGTTTTGCTGATTGTTGCAGGGCAGCAGTTTGAAACCTCCATGGAACTTAGGAAAATAGGTGAACAAAAGAAAATGATGCTGCAGTAATGGGGTTGTTAATACCTGCGAGGGACTTTATGGGATAGATCCAAAGGTTACATTTCATGAAAAAGTTGTCATTTATGGAAAGTCCTCTTTCACTCATGAATCTTTGGCTTCCCTTCTCTGAATGATCATGTACTAAATTCACTATTTATCAGCGCTATACCACTAGTTGGAAGTGAACAGCACCAATAGTATATATATTTTTAGTAATTATTTCTGCAATGGAAGTTGTACCTTTGGCCACATGTAAATGTTACTACTGATTTTTCCTTCAGTGAATAGATGAAGAACAAATGCCATCTGAACCATTTACTTCCCTCCATTGATAAGAGGCTAATGTCTCTGTGCACTAAGAGTTTTCCTCTCATTGGGGACCCTTTGAGGTTATATTCCTCTTAATTATAAAGGCATATCGCCTTTTTCCAGTCTCTGAATTAGGATTATTGTGTTCCTTTGTAACACAATTGCTTTATGTGAATTTGTCAAGGTGTGCGATTAAACAGTTTGTTGGGAAGAAAAGGGAGTTTGGAAAAAATGAACAACTACTGGGACGTCGGGCAATTCTTCAGTGTAAGCATGTTGGCTAGTGACATTGGCAAAGCAGTGCAAGCAGCAGAGAGACTGTTTAAACTGAAACCACCCTTTTGGTATGTATCATTACATAAATAAATATGTGTAGTTGCATCTGTTGTTTCTTTTACTGCACTTCATTGAGTTCTCCAAGACTTAGAGCATGAGATAGCCATTCTTTATCACATGGTCATAAAGTGACAATGTTAACGTTCTCTGGAAATATGAAAATGCATTGATTATGGCCTTTGCACAATAGAAGGATTCCAATCCTTCTCTATAGAGTGTCAGAATGCAGTTCAAAATGGAACTTTCTTATACTTTAATCTGTATCTCTTAAAACATAACCTGGAATATTTAAAGGGAGGTAGTGAGTGATATGTCGAAAGCCTACCTGTCCTTTTTTATGTGATCAATATACCTTGAAAGACTGCATACTGAGTATATAAAAACCTTTTAAGCATTGCATAGATGGGAAACTCTTCACTCTTTTCCTTCCACTGACTGTCTTGCTGTCATCATTTCAGCTCTGTGATGGGAATGGATATCCTTGGTGAAACACTCTGTTATATACAGTACAGCTATTAAAAGATGCCAGAATCTGTTAGGTTCTAATACCGGCAGTCTACATTAGCATTATTTCTTTCTGAATGGGATATTCTTTAACCACCTTGGCAAATTATCAGTTTATGTAGCAGTTATAGAGAAAGCAACAAGTTAAGTTTTATATTGCATAAGGTAGCAAATTGCTTTTGGAATATAGTTAAGGATCCAAAAGCTCCTGAGAATTAATCCCAAGAATTCACAGGGATGTTGGGGTTTTTTTTTTTACAGCTGTAAGTTTACAAATGCAGTACATGGCGTACAAATCCATGTACTTGTTCTGTCTCTTTGCAGACATTGTTCACACGCTAACCAAGCTGAACACTGCTTTTAAATTGTAAGTTTAAATCACAAGGGGACCTGTGCTTTAAACAAATGAATTAGCTGAGGTGAGAAATAAATAACAGTACATTGGAAGGTGTATAAAAAGACAAGTAGCCTTTGCAAGTTTGGTCTTCTAATCCATCTATTTCAGGGACAGATTTCTGGTATTCTAGCGAAAGGATTTGTTTCACCATTAACGTAGAAGAATTTTTGTGTTATTTTGGCCAATTATTGATTATGTGTATGCGTGTGTGTTTCAGGTATTTGAAGTCCTTAGTACAGAACCTGATGTTAATTCAGCGTTTCAAGAAACTCACCATAGAACACTCTCCTAGACAAGAGAGATTGAACTTCTGGTTAGATATCATTTTTGAGGCAACCAAAGAAACCACCAATAGCTTGAGATTCCCTGTAAGACTCTGTAATGCACAAGCTGATATAGAATATTTTTAATTTAGACTGCAGTCCTATACACATTTACCTGCGAATAAAGCCCATTACTTACATCTGAGTAGACATGCATAGGATTGCACTGTTAGTGTCGGACTGTAAGCAACAATTGTGGCCTGATGATAGGAACTACTATATGAACTAGATGATAGAAGAAGGTGTCAGGCAAACCTGTATGTAGTGCCGCCTACGGCAGAACTATCTGGCTGCATCCTTCTTGCTAGGCATGGGGATTGGACTCAGCAGCAGTGGTGCACGTCATTGCTTGCTTTTTTGCTATGAAAACTGATCTGTAGGAAAAATATAGTATAATCTATGTAGAAACTCGCCTCCCCTTCATTCCGTCACATCATATTTCTGTGTGGCAATAGGCACAATTTTGTATTTTTTTCCCTTTTATAAAGGGCTCTGCTCTCAAGGTAACATGGTAACAACAGCCACACAATAATGTTAATTCAGTTAGCTAAGGAACAAATGCTGTTTATACATGCCAAGAAAGTGTTAGACAGCATTGTATAGTCTAAATTTTAGACTCTTAAAATATATGGAAACTTAGCTTTGGAGATTGTTTTTTAACCGCTTGGAGATTTTTTAATATTAAGTGGTGTATAAATATTATTAATAAATAAATAAACTTTGGACCACATTTTAATATGAGAGTAGATCCAACCTTTAAAAAAGTAAAAATGAGAATAATGTTTAGTGGGGAACTATCAGCAGGATTGCCCATTGTTGTTGTTTTTATTTTTATTTTATTTTTTACTTCTTTTTTCAGTTCCATTAAGTCTGACAGTCCCTGGAACTGATGCCACCCAAGTACAGTGTCAAGTCACGGGCTGGCCTGGATTTGGAAAAGAGGCCTATGGGTCTTGTTGAGGCTGTAATGGTACACTAAAAGCAAGCAAGGGGGCATGCTCAAGAATAGAGCCCAAATAGGGAGCTTGCCAGGAGGGCTGCTTTCTGGACAGATGGCGATTGTGCTGTGCTAGGCCCAGCTTAAGGGAGAAGGCACTTATTCCAGGAAGGGAATCTGAATGGGCCAAGCCCCATCCTTTCCTTTTTGCTCTTCCACCTGCAGAGGGCTGCAAGAATTGAAGGGGAATGCTATTCACCTGGGGAGGTGGTCAGCAAATTGTGCCCCCCCCCCGATGTTTTAGCCTACAGCTCCCATCAGCCCTAGCCAGCATAACCAATGGTGAGGAATCATGGGAGTTTTAAGCTGGAACATCTAGAACACAAGTTGCTTAACCCTGACCTAAGGAGAAAAAAAAGAAGGGTCAAAGGAACTGCTTATAGCATAATGTGCCAAATTAAAAACCACACACTTGTACTCTATTGACTCAGCTATACATGGTTTTCACACCCTATCCATGAAATATTATGGAGACCCATACCCCACCCTGGCAGAGGTCAGTCATTTAATAATTGACCTAGACTAATTATGCTCTCAGTAATTCAGAAAAGTAAAAGTTTAGGAATAAACCTCAAGCACCTTTGGTTGATACTTAGCATATCACAGGTGGGACCTGCTGAAATATTTTCCGGTATGTAGTGCTCCTGTTCTGTCACCTGTACCATCTCCAGAGGTAATGATACTCATTGGGCCTCCTCCCTGCTTATCCATTCTTTTCTCCCCATGAACATTCTGTTCCCACTTGAGTATGCTCCGTCCTCATTGAGCTGTTTTGCGTAGGAGGGTGCCCCTCCCTAGTTTTTTCGTCCCTGAACTTTTTTATATACATCTGCAAACCTTGATACTCCCCCAACCCTGTAAATCTCTCTCGTGTGTGTGTGCATGGTGCCATTTTGACTACATAAGGGCTCGAGAATTGGGTTAGTTATTAGTATATCGAGTGATATAAATTAATAGAATTACATATTGTACAAAGAACACCAAGAAGAAATCAGTACAGTGCAGTCAGTTATGTATTTAATCCATTTTTATGATTCCCTAATGAAGGGTGTGTGTTATTTTATTGTGAATGGATATACAATGCAGTCCTGTGCATGTTTATTGAGAAGTAAGTTCAATGTATAAACCCTGGTAAGTGGTTTTAGGATTGCAGCCTTGTATTTGCATTATGTTGCTCATTCTGAAAGCTTACGGTCACAGTTACAATTTACTGAACAAGTGTCTGCTTTGTTTAGGTGTTAGTGATAGAACCAACTAAGGTATATCAGCCTGCCTATGTTTCAATCAACAAAGAAGCAGAAGAGAGAACTGTTTCCCTTTGGCATGTGTCTCCTACAGAAATGGTAAGGCTAGTAGTAAGTTTTCTTTACTTCTCTAGAAATACTTTGCACACTTCCAAACCAACTACTGTGGGCATGACTACACTGGGCAGGGAAGGGGAGAATCTTACGATATGGTGATCATGAGATCCTCCCCCCTCAATCCACACACGACACGTGACGTCCCAGGAGGAAGGAGGACTTTGCGGCCACCATTTTGTTTTTGTATTGAAGATGAGCACATGAGCGCTCCAACGATAAAGGTAAGGTGTTTTTGTTTTTTTTTAAAAAAGATCCCGCTCCCACCTCCAATGGGCACGGAGCTCCTGAAGAGCTGCATGCCCCATACCTGGTTCCTGGCTCCTTGCGTTTATTTGCGAGGAGCTGAGACAAAACCGGGATGGCTGCCCACACATACCCCGGTCTCGGGACAACCCCAAGACCACTGGAAAAAACAGGATTGAAGCCATCCTGCTTATCCCGGGGAAAGGGAGGCATCATCCCTCCCTGCCCCTGGGATCCCCTGTGCGTCATGTGGATGCACAGGGACGATCCCGGGGTGAACCCCGGGATAAGCCCTCGTGTAGACATGCCCTCTGTCTAGAGCAGGGATGGGGAATCTTTTCAGCCCAAGGGCTAAATTCTATTTTGAAGAAGCTCCTGGTGGCCACATTCCAGTGGTGGGTGGTGCTGAAGGCAAAAGGGGTGGGCCAAAATACCAAAACCGCCAACATATTTGAGCTTAGAGTTTAATTATGGTTAATTTAAAGAATTATGGTTAATTGAAAGAATTTCATAACCATAGTTTGAAGTTAGTTCAGATTAACTTCAGACTAACCTCAGTTTCTTTGGGGTGGGTTATAATTTTAACAGTGGTTAATCTAAAATGGAAGCAAAGGCTTCTGAACTCCTCCTCCCAGCTGTGGCAGAGCATGAGAAGGGAAGGGAGAGTCTATGAGACCAATAAGTTCATTCTCATGATGATAACTATAGTTTATCATTACTTCCAAACAAGGTCATTATCTTACCCAGTTTATTATCTCCTTCTTTATGCTGACTAACCTTTCCACCTTGCTAGCTTAGATGAACTGAAGCAGCCGATATTGCTGCAAGTTTCCCCCAAGCAGGAGATGTTGCACTGGCAAAAACTTGCTATATGTGATTCGTAGATTAAGAGACATGGTTTGTAAACTTGCTTGAAATAATACATTTTGTTTATGCATTTGCAGAAACAGATTCATGAATGGAATTTTACAGCATCATCTATTAGAGGAATAAGGTTGGTGTCCTTTAAATGGTTTCATTTTTGTTTCACGTACATCACTCATTGTGTAAACAGACAAGGGCTGGAAAACCTGGTTTTGAGCGAGGCAGGACTGAGAAGTTCTGTTTCAGGTATAAATAGTACAAAATGTAAAGTGTTAACTTTGTTTAGGAAATGGATGTTTCAAAAGTTGTATCTAGCATTATCCTTAGCCAGTCCTCTTGCCCCTTCCTGCTTTGATAAGTGGTCTTATGTCTTTGAAAGCTGTATCAGTCTTGTTTGTGTACACCTTCAACTTGTTTCATTTTGAGAGGATCTTGTGTTTCTCAATTCAATATCTTCATAAGACAATATTAGGAATGACCTCTAAATCACACTTGAGAAACTTTTTCCTTCCTTCAGAATTCTGCAGACAATCGTTCAGCATGTCTGTGTGTATATTAATTTTTTAAATAATAATATAATAATAATAAGAGATGCCGCAGATGTAATGCCATGGATCTCTTAATATTATCTATTAATAAATATGGAGTGTGCTACTCAGTCATTCACTCTAGCATGTATAATGATTCCTTCTTAACCAGGGATTTGAGCTGGTTTACCATCTTGGTTAATAAGGATCTCTGCTTAGCAATAACAGAGTTAACATGTATGGCAATATAGGGTTGTAACCAGACTTAGTTGTACTTAGAGTAGACCCATTGAAATCAGTGGGGTTTAAATTTGCCATGACTATTAGGTCCCATTGATTTCAATGGGCCTACTCTAACGACGACTAAGTCTGGATCCAATCCATAATAACAGAGTTTAAGGCTTTCAATAGCAGGGGAAGGATGGTGGCAGGGGAGGGAATTTATTCCCAAGAAGAGAGAAGGGAAGAGGTGTGGGCTTGTCCACTTTCTCCAGTGTTGCAGCTGTACTGTCCATTGGTTAAATGTGATCTAGTTATTCAGTTCACATAATTGGCTCAGTTCCCTGCATGTGTGTGAGAGTTTACATGCATCAGATATGGTTAGAAAGGTTGTGCACCCCCTGCTCTCTGTGGAGCTGCCTTTACAAAAGTGTCTAGAATTTCAGTTAGTGGAAAATGCAGTAGATGGACTGCTGACAGGATCCAGAATCTCTTAACATGTAACGCCAATATTATACAATCTTCATTTTATCCCAATTTATTTTTCAACCAAATTCAAAGTGCTTGTTCTTGCCTTAAAAGTCCTAAATGGCTTGGGACCAGAGCCCAGTCTTCATGCAAATGGAATGGGAAATGCTTTCTACTTTTACCCGGATTTTCATGACATCGGCTTTGGTCCATCAATGGCACATGAAGCAAGAAAAACGGAATATACATTACCTAAAATTCCACTTTCAGAGGTCAAACCGCCCTTTAATCTGCCTTAGTTTGTTGTCGGGTGGAGTCACACCAGTTGAAATCAATGTCATCAGGCTTGTGTGTCCCCCCCACACACACACACACCATGCTCCCCTGCTAAGGAAAGTTTACTGGAAGAGATGAGTTCAATCCCAGTGACAGTACCAATTTGATTCCAGAATGGAGCAATCCCACTATCATTCGTGTGATTCTGGTATCGTTCAGAGACTCCCTAATTCATATGAGGCTCCTTCATTCATAAGTAAGCCAAGTGTAAGATTGTGATTGCCCAATTGCAAAAGTGAGATTGCAGCATCACGATTTTACACTCAGTTTTACTCTTCTTACCAATGAAGGAACTTTGCTTTCCCAATTCACCAATAGTAGCCTCTTTCCCCTGTGTGTGTGATTTTCCTGTGTGGGGGTGGGGGGAGTAGGAGGAGGTTTTCCTGTTGAAACAAGAGTTCAGGGCAAACCAAGAGCAGCAGCAGCCTTTCCCTCTCTGAGGGTTCCCCTTAACCTCTGGAGAAAGAAGATAGATCTGGCTTTCTGCCTGTAGGTCCTGCATGGATGGGAAGGGCTGGAGTTACCTCCCTCTGCTAGTGCTCTGGAGTTGGCAGTAGCTGCTGCTGCTGCCTCTTTCCTCTGTTATGAACATGCACAGGTGATCGTGATTTTACACTTGGTTTTACTCTTCTGATATTTTGTTTTAATGTTTCACACAACATGGGAAGTAGAAATGAAAGGCAGAGAAGGGAGCTGCAGGAGAGTAATGGGGGGGGGGGAACGACTGCCCCACCCCTTGACCCCAGGTCACAGCAGACACAGACACACACCCTTAGGCATGCCGGATTCAGTTCAAAGGAATAGGGCACGCTGCAACTGAAACGTGTGGGAATGGCATTTAAGGAGAAAAGGCCCACTAGAAGGACTCTGCAAAAATTCGCTTTTTTGAGAGGGAAGCCGGGGAGTTGCTGCAGATTGGTGTCAACACCATGTGTCACACATGACCCCAAAGTGCTCTCTCCACATTTAAACACTGGTGCAGATTAGCCCCTGGATATCTCAAGCACCTCATACCTTACATCTATTCATACTTCAATCTTCTGTGTACCCTCAGCAGTGGATGTAGGGTTAGTCTACCAGAAGAGGCTGGCTCTGTGGTGGAGCTTTGACTTTGGAACTGCCTGTTTTTGCACTTTTGGTGGGTTTACTTTCTTCCCACTTCTGTCATCTTCCCACCATGTTTACATAGCACTTTCTGGTTTTGAACTCCTCCATACTTGGTTGGTTTTGCTGCTGTTTGTTTCAGTGAGTTTTATTATTTTACTATTGGTCCCATTTGGGATTGTAGGGTAAGTTTTTTAAATACATAGTTTAAATAAATAGTTTGGGCAGTATCCTTCTGTGCCTGTGAGTTAGCAGGAACAACTGCTTGCAGTGTGAGGATTTTGCAATCCTACAGATAACCCAGAATGAGCGGAAATGCACATTTCCTGGATGGAGCAGATCAGAGGAGCTTGCAGAATGGAGATTCACTGACCTGTTACAATCTAGAAATTGTTACTTTTAGAACCACAAAATCACTGTTGCACAAGTGGTCATTCCCACTAGCGCAAAAGAGACAATAGGAGTACCTGAATCCTTTCTTAACCAGCTTCCAAATCAAATTAACTATGTAATCTTGTTCAGTACTAAGCAGAGAACATTTTAAAATACTCTAGGACAATATAGTATGCAGACCATGTAATATTTTAAATAGTAGCTTGGATTTTTCCTCCCTTGCTCCTCTCCCCTGTTACATTGATATTTTCATGCTATTACAAAGTTTCATCTTTACATATAAAGTATTCCTTATGTTTCCGAGGTTCATATCATCATTGATGAAAGATCTAGTTTTTAGAAAGTAAGTTGTAATCTTTCCACGTACATTGCTATTCAGAAAGTTACATTTAGATATGCAAATTGGAAACTTGAATGGTTATTGATTGTTTTTTCTTACATTGTCTTTGAAAATTGTCATTGCTTTCTCCTCTTGCTCATCTAGCGTGGTATGGATTTATCTGTCTCAGGCATATAGTACTAGACAAACATTATCCGCAAACTTCAGCAATTTGAGTTGCAGAGATTTTATACATGTCATGTGGAAAAACAGAGATGTTGGAGAGTGAAAGAGAGCATTTTTTTCTCTCCTTATAATACTAGCCCATGTCAAGCATTGCTAAATGTACTTTCCAGAATCTGAAAATATGTTTACTTTTAATTGGATTCTGAATCTCACTTTAAAAGAATAGTGGTATATCAACAAAACAATGAATTATCTGTACTGAGCTTGGAATGCGTATTTTATAAAATCTGTATTACCATGACGTTTCTTTGAAGGTCATGTACCTTAGCCCTCCGCACTATTCTACCATGCAACCTGGTTTTTGGGATTCATTACCCCAGACATATGTTCTTTGCCTTTATTTACATTATTTACTTTTTTCCCTTTTTTTCCATATGATTCCCTATCATATGTTTTGTTATCTCTCCATCTAGTTGGAGGCAAGCTTTTCAAAAATCATGGCAGTACTATTATCTGTGTTTGAGTCTCTCTTTCTGACATGCTCTTTGTGTGTAATTAGATTGACTTCTTCTGTTTGTCTCCTCGCATTCGCACAATCCTCCCTACCTGCGTTATTTGTGCTTAGCATAACTTTATTTTCATTTGACTTTTTGCAGCATATCTAAATTTGATGAACGATGTTGTTTTCTGTATGTCCATGACAATTCTGATGACTTTCAAATCTACTTTTCTACAGAGAGCCAGTGTAGTAGGTGAGAGGTTTGTTTTGTTTTGCTTTGTGTTTCTTAAGCACTAAAATAATCCATACAAAAACTGAGAATAACTGGGTTCAGATGACACAATAGCCAATGATGAGTTAAATAGTTAACGGTAGGTTAAATAGTCAATGCTTGGCTGTCGGGACTTTTTCACACCATGGTTGGTTATTCAGCCAAAATAACCAGAATCGATTATTTGAACAACCGTTGGTTATCATGTCGTGTGTCACACACCATTGACTATTTCGTCACTCACAGTTGGTTATTTTCAGCGATTATGGAGTCCCCTGGCAAGAGCGATCAAAGTGGTGGCTGCCACTCTAGTCCAGCCGACAGAACTCGCAATGGCTGATGAGATACCAGCGGGAGGACCGAGTGGGGAGAGAGGGGGGATGTGTCAGTCAAACACACCATTGGCTAATAGTCAGTTCTACTCTGGCCTTAATCCACAACATTGGTTGATTATAATTAGGGTGTGTGGCGAGTTCCCCCTCAATAATCAGCTGTGGAGTTGACTGTTAACTCACCATTGACTATTGTGTTGTCTGAACACAGCCAACATGCTGTAAAACTCTGCTTCATTTTCACATAAGAAACAAAATTTTATTTGTGGATTTATTTTCTGTATTCCTTATGATTAATATTATATTCCAGACATTCAGTTTTTCAGAATCAAGGACTAAAGTGACAAGGAGTGAACTTAATGATCATGAACTGTGATACACTTAGGATTAAATCCAATGTCACACCAGTGGTCATCTGCTAGTGCACTAGGCCATTCTCCCCTTGCAGATTTTGAGGGCATCCCCACTATCCATTGGTCCCCTAATATTTGTGTGATTGACAAAAATGGGACACCATCAACCTCAGATGTGATTTTAAAAATGTTGCTTATAAGAGATTCATACTACTTTTATATTCACTCAGTTTCAGTGAGTTTAATCAGTATCCCAAGTGCTGAAAAGGTATATGGCAAACCACCCACATTCCTATTAATGAAAATCACATCAGAAGTGGCATCTATGCCATTCTATAAAACAAAATCTTGTTTGTTATTATGGGAACATATTCCAATCATTCTCTAATTCATTTCTCTGTTCAACTGTCTTGCCTTTGTAGTAAGATTGTTGTATTTTTAAAGTGCTGGCCCTAGTGTTAGTGGTGTGTTTGTCTGTATGTGTTGTCATTTAGACTTTGTTCCAGGCAGCAAAATATCTTTGGCCTGGACTAAGTAATTAAAATAGTCAAGAGTATTCAAGAGGTTATTGTTGATTACTGTGAACTTTGAAATATTGATATTTATTAGCATTTTAATGTTCATTACAAAAGAGGTAGCATATCATTGAGACAATGGTAGTTTTGGAAAGGAAACGGTGAAAACATGTCAGCAAATGTACTGCTTGTTCATATGGGTTATAAAATTGGCCAGTTGAGCAGAAAAAGAGATATTGTCTTTGATTGTGAGATGTATATGGCTTTCAGGTTCTGTGGTTTGGTTAAAGAGATTTTAACCGATGCTGTAGGAAGTACCCTGGAACTTGAAGGAGAGATTGATGGTGACACGTTGGAAGTAAGTAATTTTTACTGTGGAACAAAAATGGGGTGTGGGGGGTTGCTTTCTGTATTCCTGTCGTTAATATCTTAAAAAAATTAACACCTAGTGTTTTAAATATGTAGGAATTATGCAACTAGGAACTTAGTGCAGGGGGGAGGTTACAAAGAAAAAAGAGACTTTGGCCATATTCTTATATACATAAATATTGCATGAGACCTCAGTTGAAAGCCTATAGAGTTCATTACTAGCTGCCATTTTCTGCCTCTGAAAATCAACGAAGTGGTGGATATCTGAGAATCACTTCAACTCAACCTTTCTGCATGCTGCTTCAGAGCTTGGCAGCCACTTACACTGATGGCAGTTTGCCACAACTACAATGGGAAGCAATCACGTGAGGGTGATGGTTCATGCAGTCTTATGTCTCACTGAGTTTTAACATGCCCTTGCAAAAGTTAAAAAAGAACAACACATCAGTGTGACAGAGAAGTGTGTATACTACTGTTACATATATTATGGCAACTGGATAATTTTAGTAGAGAATACCTTGTGCAAACTGGTGATATCCTTATTCATAGATATAACTTATAGTTTATATTGAATTAAACTATAGTTGTTCTTACCAAAATATGTTCTGTTGTTCACATTGGCCCAGCCTGCTCATCCACCTGTTCCAGAAAAGCACCTCCACAGTGGAGTCTTTTCTCAGAGTGATTGAGCCCATATTCTGAATAATAAAAACTTTCCACTAGTACTTAAACATCAAATACAGGAGGGAAGCTCCTTCAACTCTTATAGCTTTAATGTTTGATATACTCCCTCTTTTTACATATTTTGATCAAAAACCCTCTGAAATCTTGTTAGTTTGAACAGCATAAAAATGTTTTATAAAATAATGTATTTTAAATGTATTGAATATCTCACATTTAACGTATTTGTGAGTTACGCACCGAGAATCTTTTCATCCTAACATGGTGGAAATTATAGAAATCCATGCTGATTCAGAATTCACGTCTGTGGTTTCCAGACTTGCTCTATAGAAAACAGGGTTAGGAAAGTAGGGTGATTTTTGTTTTTTGGCTTGGTTGTTGAGCTATTTCCATGGAGAAATAGATATAACAATAGATAATTGTGTACTGAACTAATAGCAGGGAAATATTCTGTTTCTACAGTACATTAGATAATGCAGTGCTTTCTTAGAAGAGATTGAATCACCATTTTAAAGATTGATTGAACAGGACACTAACGTTGCTAGGTAGCCAGCTCTCTCAACAAATTGTCAAAACAAAATTCATAAAGGGCAGTGAGAGTGAGACCATAGTTCAGTGGAAGAGTTGTATGCTTTCCTTTTATAATAGACCAAATAATGTGGTGATTTCTGTTACAAAAGGATCTAGATTTGCATCAGGACTGACACAGACTCTTCCACCCCGCAAATGCTTCCCATAGTAATTGACTAGAAAGATATGGCACAATGGCAAAACATATTTGTAAATTTTATTCACCAAGAGAAAAAAAACAAAAGTTGCAAAACACACACACAAACAACCCCTGAGGCAAAAGCGATTAGATCAAGGGGAACTGGGAGAGTCAATTATTCATAAACGTTATGAAGCAAATCCATTAAGAACAGTGGCATCATATTTGGAGGGAGTGTTAGAGAAGCTGTGGGTAGTTATGGAAGCAATGGAGAAAGATTCACTATTAATTGAACACTTTTTGCTGCGGGCATCTAGCAAGTAATAGCTAAAAGTTGGAAAACTGCAGAATGCCTAACACTGAAGTCTTGGAACATGGAGCTATGGCAAATAGCCATGGCAGAAAAATGTACGTACCAACTAAAAATAGCTAAAGGCTAGGGACTAAATAACCATAAAACAGCAAGTGGAGTCTACCTATATTTTTGTCTGTAATCAGGGATAGGCAATGGGGCCCTTCAGATGTTTTGGCCTACAACTCCTGCCAGCTTGGCCAGTGGTGAAGGATCCTGGGAGTTGTAGGCCTAAACATCTGGAGGGTTGCAAGTTACCCACTCCTACATGTAAAGTTAAAGGTGGGGAAACATTAAATGTACTACTCTGTCAATAACTAGATTTAATTTGATGTAATTTTGTTTGTCTTTGTATTTGGGAAATTAACTTTTTAAAAAGGACTGACAGACTTCTGCCAGGGATATTGGAAAGATGGTACCATTCAGAATAGACTGGATTAGATGGACCAACAATCTTGTGTCATATAAGACAGCCCCTTATATTCTTAACTTTGGCCCAATGGTCATCACTTTTACTAATAGTTTGTAACTCTAGCTAATTATTTTACATAATTCAATTAGTTCTTTGTTGTGTCTTAGCAAATTGCCATTATACACAAACACAGAATAAATACATATAAAAGCAATAATAATAATAATAATAATTATAATAATAATAATAGGAAAAACCCATGCTTAGCTATGTTTAGAGCACAAAATACTATGTTTTGGGTTTCTCTGCCCAAGTGGGATTTAGTTGACATTTCTACATGTCTACACTCTAGATGCAGATGTCAACAAAGGTCCTTTAATTTGAACAGCTGTTGTTGAATTCCAAATAATGTATCTCATGAACTTGACATCAGTGTGCATGCCTTAGCCAAGGTCATTTAGAAGATCAATTTATTCTACTTCTTTGCTGAAAGTGAAGTTTGACTGCAAGGGCAACCTAATATGCAAATACAACTCTCTCTCTCTCTCCTTCTCCCTCCCTCCCCCCCCTCTCTCTCTGCAATCAGTTTGGATTTGCTCGCTTAAAAAATGAAGTGGAGCATAAATGCCATCAGAATACATATGCTGTGGAATTGTCCATTACACAGACATATTTATCTTTAGAAATTCTGCATATGCTAAGCCTGAGACCCTATGCATACTTACCAAAAAGTAAGGCCCATTGAACACAGTGGGCCTTACTTCTGAGTAAATATGCATAGGATTGCTCTGTTAGAAATTGGATTAATGTTTATGTAAATCTTATTACTATCGTCCAGCTACCTCTATCTGCTGAATACTGTTTTTGAGCTGTGAGATATGAGTGAGCTAAAAAAAACATTAACAGGTTCTAGTTGTGTCATTTTGGGTAATAGTGCATATCACATAACAGTTCAGGACGATGAACTGTGAAGTGCTGAAGCATGAAAAATGAAACTGTTTGAAAGGTGAACTAATTTAGTGGGCAGGCCATGTTAGGGTATACAAAGATTTCCCTGGCGTACTCTGTATGGAAACAGAAAACTTGGCAATCACTTTCAAAATGAACTAGAGGCAGGGAATTTCAAGGGCATACTGACAGAAGATTTGCAGAGAACTGAGAGATACTTGTAGACGCCTGGTTCATGTACTACTGCAGAGAGATGGAAAAATGGACAGCCTTATTTGACAAAACCAGGACTATGGCTGAGAGAACTAACATCTTACTTCTTATGAAATGATACATCTATGTAATTAATTTGAATGCCTGTTTATTAAAATATTTATGAAGTTGTTGTTGTTGATGATGATAATAATAATAATAATAACAATAATAATGTTTCTGTACCACCCCATAGCCGAAAATGACTGACATCTGCTTTTCCTCTACATACATGAATCAAGAGATCTCTTTTGAACAAATGTTGTAATAAGGTAGAAACCCAATTTAGAGTTTGGCTGTGGAGAATATTACTCCAGTGCCAATAAGTTGTTGTGTTTTTTGACCTGTAAAAACAACTCCTATAACATCCCAGAACTCTCTTTCTTGCTTTAGGAAGTCACTTAGAAAAATTAGAGTAGGGGAAGGAACTGAATTCAGTTTCAGAGAAGCTCTCAGAGACCACATTCCAGTAGTGGGCGGGGCCAAAGGAAAAAAGGAGGAGAGCCAAGGCAGGGCCCAAATGACCAAAATACCAACATATTTCAGCTTTTTATAATAGAGGGGGGAACTGCACAAAAGCTGGGAAATCAGCAAAGATTGGTAGTCAGGGGAAAGGAAGTAGGGCCAGAAGAAGGAGGATGGGCCTCAGATTTGGTCCCCCAGGTGGGCTAGATTTGGTCCCCCAGGTGGGCCAGAGATTTGACATCCCTGCAATAGGGGAACCTCCTGAATGTGAATTAATTTGCATAGGTTGTGTCAGCAGATCTAAAACACATCTGTTGAGAAGTGAGATATGCAGTATTTGCATCTTTGATTGTGCTATCATCATATGCCATATAAAGTCAGACATAGAGCTTTTCGATCTTAGATCTTCCTACATGTAACAGTTTGTGTCTACTTGCCATAGTTTCTATCGTACCAAAGTTTCTGCCATTTTGCATTCTCCACGTAAACAAAAATCCCCTTGCAAGGTACAGCGGATGATACAGGTTTTAAAAATAAATATATTTTTTGTCAATGACTCTGTTGATTAGAACCACCTAGTGGTTCAGATGAAATGGTTTTTGCAGGTTCATCACACATCATAATTGGCTACGCACATTACGAAAATGCTTGCTCTTTAATTTCTAGTAGGTCTGGTCATTTTCAAGGGAATAAATTACTAATAGTCAGTGTGGTGTGCTGGCTAGAGTGTTGGACTGGGAGTCGGGAGATCCTAGTTCCCACTTGGCCATGGAAACCCACTGGGTGACTTTGGCCCAGTCACAAACTCTCAGCCCAACCTACCTCACAGGGTTGATGTTGTGAGGAGGAGGATTATATACATCGCTTTGGTTCCTTAAGAAGTAAGAAAGGCAGGATACAAATATAATGAATACACAATATTTAAAATCAGTTTGAAGTGTTGACAATGTTCTATATTTCTATATGAATTATGAATTTCTTCCCTTTCTGCTTTCAGTATGAATATGACTATGATGAGAATGGGGACAGAGTGGTGTTAGGCAAAGGAACTTATGGGATAGTTTATGCTGGAAGAGATCTTAGCAATCAAGTCCGAATAGCTATCAAAGAAATACCAGAAAGAGACAGCAGGTGAGTCTTGATATTGTAGTTAATGTAATTTCATAAAGTTGTGGCCTTTTATTCAGTCCAAGTGCCTTACACAGGCAAGACTAAATGTTCTCCCTTTAGCAGTTCAGCTAGGATGATATAAGAGATTACCAATTAAAGATAATGTGGATGTAATGCAGTCTCTATCGAAGACCTAATTCATGTTTTGCTTGAATGTCCTATGTATAACGATCTTAGAAGTACATACATTTCTCCTTTGCTAAAATCGCTGAAGGGCTCCTCATCACATGCTAAAGTTTGTCATTTGTTATCAGATGCAAAAAAAAATTGTTTCTTTTAGAGTGCCATTTTAGCTAAGTCTATGCAGATACGTTCTATACAATGCATGAAGGGTTTGGGTAGTGACCCCTTTTATGGTGCTCAATTATTTTTATTGTAAACTGTTCTTTTTTATATCTTGTGTATAATGGCTAACTGCTTGTAACACAATAAACTGACTGACAGTCCAAGTGCCAGAAAAAGCTTTAATGAGCCCGACACATTTTGGAAAGATGTTTCCTTCCTCAGGCGCCACTCGTATATCTTTAAAAAATCTTCAAAACAGAGGAAGCATTAACAAGACTTTTTAAGATATACAAGTGCCCCCTGAGGAAGGAAACCTGTTTGTGAAATCTGTCAGACTCAGTAAAGTTTTTTCTGGCACTTGGATGCATGTTTTCTTATATTTTTTGGAATTATTAGTGCCCTTCCCTCTTTCATTCAGTCCAACTAATGTGTCTCATGCCCTTTTTCATGGGGATGGGGGCAAAGAAGCAAGTGCACGTATCCCAACGCACCATTACAAAGATGTCTTTGTCCTATTGCAACTTTTTGCCTCCATCTCCAGTTGATGCTATATTTTCCCTGCATGGATCTTGTTTGCTTAGGCACTGTGTAACATTGTAGGGGCTTTGCCTGGTCATCCTGTG
Source organism: Elgaria multicarinata webbii (assembly GCF_023053635.1). Lineage (NCBI taxonomy): Eukaryota > Metazoa > Chordata > Lepidosauria > Squamata > Anguidae > Elgaria > Elgaria multicarinata. Next base: position 58,047,778 of record NC_086175.1, on the reverse strand, counting down.
ACATTATTCCATGATTTTAAAGTGCTGATTCACAAATTCAAGCCTTATGTCAATGACTGAGAGATTTTAAAGCCGTTTTATATTTTCATGATAGATATTCTCAGCCACTGCATGAAGAAATTGCCCTCCACAAATATCTAAAGCATCGAAACATTGTCCAGTATCTTGGTTCTGTTTCTGAAGATGGATATATTAAAATCTTCATGGAACAGGTGCCAGGAGGTTTGTATCATACTAATTTCTTATAATTTACCTTAATATAAATCCAGAGTAGAACCTAGCATTCCTGATAGAATGATTAACCTCTCAAACATCTGTAGAATATTTTAGTCAGTCTGTAATTAAAATGATATGGACCCAATCCAAGAAAGAAAATTCATGCACATATACCACTTGCTGAATTAAGAATGTGCATCCACATTCTGGTGTAAATAGTGTCACACAAATGCCATTTTTAAATGTGACTGTAATTGGATCAGAGTGCTGGAGTTACAGGTTCAAATATAAGACTTTCGTTTCTGACTAGCCTCATATTACATTTTTGGGGAGAATTGTCTGAACCTCGTATTAGATTCAGGATGTTGGAAATCCCCCTCCTCCATTCTTTCTGTTATAATTCTAAAATGCAATTAGGCATGCTAGAATTCAAACACACACATCCTGCTTGCAGTCTTATAGTCTGAGCTTCAAGAGAAGGCACAGGACAGAAAAGCTGAGGTGAACAGATGTGTCTTAAGGAGGCACTTGAACATAAGTGTCCCCCTTAGAGTCACTTAAGAGTCAGATAGAAGGGCATTCCGGCAGTAAGGAGCTGGAAGGGGAAAGGGGTGCAGGTGAGGAAGAAAGAGGTTGTAATCTTAGATTTAACCAACACCAGTTGCTGGGGAACATGGGTGGGAGGGTGCTCTTGCACTATGTCTTTGTTGGTCCCTGGTTGATAGCTGTTTGGCCACTGTGTGAACGAAGTGCTGGACTAGATGGACCCTCGGTCTGATCCAGCATCAGGGCTCTTCTTGTGTTTTTATATAAAGAAGATGGGGGCTTAAATCCAACGTCATGTGAGAAGATGTCCCCTTGCTCCCCTCCTCTGTGCAGCCTCCACACACCTCCCAGGTCTGCTCCAGAGAATACAAGATAGTTACGGATGAACAACATTCTAATAAAACCCAGTTAATTGGTTAGTTTCTCCCTGCAGTGACCAAGCCTAAGATGAATAATAGCTTGATCATTCTTCCCCCAAAGCATTGCCTGATCAGGCCTTGAGACTTAACTCAAGCTGAGCCTGTATTACAAAGTACATTTGAGGAGTTTTATTAATAATTCTGTGTTCATTGCAGTTTTCATCTGAGCTCTGTCTGGTTCAAAGCTCAAGTTACAGTTGCTCCCTGTATGCATATTGCTGGTGTTAGAGTTAATGAGGTTTTTCAAATGTTCAATTTGTTTTTCGAAACATCAAGAAATAAAAAATGGGGAAAGAGTGTTTAAAACCTAGATTGAGAGAAAGGCCCTTAACTCAGTAGTAGCACATGTGCATTGCACTGTAATGGTCTCAGGTTCTATCCTTGGCATTCTCCACTTAGAGCTGAGAAAGACCCTTGTCTCAAACCTTTGGAGAGCCTCTGTCACTCAGCATAGCTGCTACTGAATTAGATAGACCAATGATCTGCCTCGGTATAAGGCAACTTATTCTCCTAAGCAAAAGCTCTCTTAAAAACTGATCTCTTTTTAGAACTGATCTCTTATTAGACTGATAGAACGAATATTTCAACACTTACAATACTGTCTCGTTTGAGATGAGTCCATCTGTAGTATTTATTGTTTAGAATTAACCCTTCAGGGATGTACACAGTATAATACAGTACAAGCTCATGTGTCTCTTTTGCTCAGAATCAATAAAGCATCAGACACAGTACTATGTATATTTGCTTGGAAGTAAGTGTTCAGTATACTAAGTGTACATGTTCAATCCCAGATATGTGTGTGTGAGATAGCAGACATAAAGTAGATATATAGATATATATGGTAATAGGGATGCAATTGTAACAGGCCTGTATACCCTGGGCAGAATAATTTTATATCCTCTCTTCTCTGCTTAAACCCAGGAAGTCTTTCTGTACTCCTAAGATCAAAATGGGGACCAATGAAAGAACCCACAATTAAGTTTTATACTAAGCAGATCCTAGAAGGCCTGAAGTATCTCCACGAGAACCAGATTGTACATAGAGACATAAAAGTGAGCATGTGTATATTCATTAAAGTTTTTTTATTATATATTGTTCAAATACAAGGTATATTTTATCATTCCACTAAAGCCTCTTTCGAAGAGGCTGAATAAAATCTATTTTAAGAATTGCTAACTAATATGAAGTTGCAGAATTCAGAGGAATCTTGGCAGAGTTTCTGGTGACTTGTATAACTGCCTGTTCTTTTTCGTTTTCTTTAGGGAGACAATGTTTTAGTGAATACATACAGTGGAGTAGTAAAGATTTCTGATTTTGGGACTTCCAAACGCCTTGCTGGAGTCAATCCATGTACAGAGACATTTACAGGTAAGAACAGAATCAGAACTTCTTTTTAAAAAATGCTGCTCTGGTTAGAATGTGTGGTATTGTGTTTGATATCTGCAGGGATGGCTAGATTATGACAGAAGTGCACATTCTTCATCAGTGGAGCGTGGTGTTCTGAACTGGATCACTCCTTCCAGAGGCAGGCCTTATGCAAAATCTTTGCCCCTGACAGTTGGAGGAGTGATTGTCTTCTAGTCAAATAAAATTAGATTGAACTTTCAAATTCCTGCAAAAGAATGTCCTTTTAAAAGAACAAACTAGTATAAGAAACAACGCTCTAAGTGATGCAACGTCCAGCCTTTTTCTCCTTACCTAGTTGGTCAGGCTGGCTTTTTAATAAATCAAAGAAGGGTGGGCACTGCAGGCCACCATGCTGTGAAATTTTCAAAGACTTCATGTGGCTGCTGTTCCTAGGCTTGTGAAAAGGGAAGGAACTATGTCTCAACTAAACAGGAAGTGACCTGTTGACAGGAACTGTCAAGCATGGCACCCCCATGTCAACAATACTCAATGTATATATATATAACTGAATAAGGAATTGGAGATATGCACCCCACAATAAGCTTTTGGCCACCAAATGATATACTGAAGCCTCTAGTAGTGTGTCCTCTATGAGATGGCCTAGAACTGCATCCAACCCAATGCTTTGTCTATGCACAATGTATAAATCAGAGAAATACATGGTTCATGGGCAGCAGAGAGAGAATGAGCCAGAGAATTTCACAATTTTAAGTGTGGCCATGGAGAAATTCATGCATCATGTCCTGACAAAACTTACATCAGCCTTGGCTATTGCCAGGACACAAAGAAAAATATCCCCTTCAGATTTCTGGGAGTAGGGGAAATAGTATAGGCACGGTACCTGCACTTTCTCATGATCAAGGCAAGAGTCTTGCTTAGCTTCTTTATCAGATCAAGGAGACTTAGAATCCCAGACAGGATCTACACTGTTTGATTCTTATTCATTCTTTTTGTCAATAGAACCTTGAAAAGGGTTACTAACAGTGCAATCCTATGCATATCAACTCAGAAGTAAGTACCATTGAGTTCAGTGAGGGTTACTCCCTAGTAGGTGGATATAGGATTGCAGCCTAAACTCTATTATAGCTAATAGCAAGTTACGAGCTTTTGATTAATTTGGGATCTAGTGAGTGGTCTGAGAACATGAAATACTGTAACTTTACTGAAGTTAAGCAGGCAACAACCTGGTTGGGAGAGCTCCCTATTAGAGCAGGATATACATATAATAAACATTTTTAAAAGCTTATTGTTTTAAGTCCAACAATTCACACAGCCTGGTTATTTATTAGTTCATCATACCCGTAAATCTAGTACCATATTTTCTCTCAGTGAACCTCCCAATAAATTATTGTTGTATCTGGTTTACTATCTGTGCAATCAAACTTTTGCACGTGCAAAAACATGGAAAATGCAGTCAGTGGCAATCTTGTCAATCTAGTTAAATGCGCTAAATGTATTTTCCACCTTCTGAAGTCTATTGCATAAGCAGCCACCTAGAATAATTGTGATGAAATGCAGTCTAGCAGTTGAGAGGTGCTGGATATGGCACTTAGCCATCTGTTCAGTCCATTTATATTGTAAATGCTGTTTTGCAAAACACCTAATGCAGAGTGTGATCAGTTCAGGGATGAACAAAGTAATTGTCCCTATTCTTTTTTGTATGTTTAGGTACTTTGCAGTATATGGCTCCAGAGATTATTGATAAGGGACCTCGAGGATATGGTGCACCAGCTGATATTTGGTCATTGGGTTGCACTATCATTGAAATGGCTACAGGGAAACCTCCATTTCATGAACTGGGGGAACCACAAGCAGCTATGTTCAAAGTAAGTATTCTTAGCCAAAGAGTATGTAGTCTAAAAAAAAGTCATTGCTCTTGCTTTCATTGATTCCAGTAGTATCTGAACAATGTCTGCTTAGAAGATTCAGCCTTAGGCCTGGTTCACGCATAACACTACCCCTAGTTTATTTTAACCCATGGTTTGGCTACTAGGAGGAGGGCTTTCTCCGCTGTGGCACCCTGGCTGTGGAATGAGCTCCCCAGAGAGGTCTGCCTGGCGCCTACACTGTACTCCTTTCGTCGCCAGTTGAAGACCTTTTTATTCTCTCAGTATTACAATTAAGTGTTAAAATACTTAAATTTAAATTTTACTGTTTTACCTCTGTATTTTAATCTTATATCAATTTTGCTGCGTGGTTTTATCCTGGTTGTGCTTTTTATACTGTATTTTGTATTTGTACTTTTAACCTGTTGGTTGTTTTATTATGGTTTTAATTTTTGTGAACCGCCCAGAGAGCTTTGGCTATTGGGTGGGTATAAAAATGTAATAAATAAATAAATAAATAAATTTGTTGCCCTACCTAAGGTTTATCTGGCTGATAATCGAACAAAATGCTGCCTTTTCTCTCTCTCTCGATCCCAAATTGCTTGTTTCCCTCCTCCTTTGCCTGCTGCCTCCCTGAATCACAAATGCCTTTGCAGTACTGTAGTGCTGGAATGTAAAGCAGCTGGGTTGTTGTTGCTTACTTCTCTTGCCCACTGACTCTGTAGCCTGGAAAAACAAGCAATGCACAACCCATGTTTTTTGGTTCACAGATCATGACAACTGATGGTTTAAATAATCCAGAGTTCACAATCCAAAAACAAACTATGGGTTCTCTTTCTGGGTTTCACACATCATGAAAACCCAGAATTCAATAACCCATATGATTGGTTAGCATTATGTGTGAATCAGGCCTTAGAGTAGCTCCACATTTCCAGTGCAGCCCTATGCCCATCAATTACCAGTGTTACTAGGGAAATATGAGCTAGGGAAAACATATCCAGGTTATTTGTGCAGTTGGGGAGACCTCTTGTCAAAGCCTTCAACTGGTTTTACTTTCTGACATGACACTCACTTGGCAGTGCCAGCAGGGAGAGCCTTGAAGTTCTGAAATAATACAGTTGATAGCAAAAAACAACAACCCCAAAAGCAATCTAACATAAAAATATTAAATCATTGTGAGACAGCTCTGAAGTTTACTTGATTACCAACTCAAATGTAGTTCTATCAGTCTTGCACTCACAGTATTTATTTATTGAACACAATAATTAGCTGCCTTTCCAAAGCAAAGGTAACTTATACCAAGTAATAGTTAAAATAATTTTAAAACACTCCCTCTCTTACAAAAGAACAGCACCAAAACCTAAAATAAACCTAAATATATTTGTACCATTAGAATATAGGAAGTTTTATTGACTCAGATCCTTGGTCCATCTAGTCCAGCATTGTCCACTGACTAGCAGGGTTTCAAACAGGAGTCTTCCTCTGCCCTTCCTAGTTGTGCCAGGAATCGTGCATGGGGCCTTTTGTATGCATAACATGTACTCTGCTACTGAAACCAAGGTCCTTCTCCTAACCAGCCAAGCTAAAAGCTAGAGGGAAGAGATGCATTTCCCCCTGAAATGTCTCAGGAAAAGACTGGGGAATTCATTCCACAGCCATGGGCTAACTGATATAAAGGGCTGCTTTTATCTGCTACAGCTCTCATTTAGAATAGGTGTATGAAACAGGGTCAGATTAGATGTCTGAAACTTGGGGGTGGGTGGGCAGTACAAGGAAAGGAAGTCTCTAAGATATGTGGGAGTAGGCCATGAACTGCTTTGAAGGTAAGGACCAATGCAACAAATGGAGCCTGATAGAAAGTACTCCTGGCTTGATTATCAAAAGATCTGGGGAGATCTCATAATCATCACCCCTGACTTCTCTGGATTCAGCTTTTCAATTTGTTAGCCCTCATCTACCTGACTGCTGGTTCCAGGCATTGATTCAGGACACAGACTTCAGCACCCAGGTGTTTAGTAACTAGGGTTAGGTATCATCAGCATATTGACAATGTTTTACTTGAAAACTGGGAATAATCTCTCCCATCTGCTTCCTTTAGATGTTTAAACAAGATTGGTGATGAGAACATCTGTAACTAAGTTTTAGGTATTATTGGGAAAGTGGCTGCATGTTATTTCTTACCCTAAAGAAATTACAACCCTGCCAGTAAATGTGGTGGTCTGAATGTATGTGAAGGTCCTTGTATGGAAACAGTCAGTGCATTAATAGCTGGTGCTGTGACTCAGACAATTTGCTTGTATTGTTCAGCCAGCATAATGTCAAAAGCTAAATTGCTATTATAAATGTATAATAGGACCAGCTTGCATCAATGCCAGTCTGAATGCTCAACTATTTTAGCAGGCACTTGGATGTTATTTTAACCGTTAAGTTGCTGTTGTGGTTCTCCGGCCACTTTCAGCTCTGTGCCCATCCTGCTTGTTTTTCCAAAATCTATTTTGCACAGATGTTTCTGTAGATGGAATAGGATGCATGAAAAAAATTAGGTTAACTTTGTAAAATTTGCTTGAAAGACTGTGAAATGGTAACCAAGACCAATGCTGCCAGATCAGGGGACGTCAAGGACTTAATAAGTCACTGTGAAGTGCTTAGTTATAATTAAAAATATATAATCAGCTTATGTAAGTGCACTTTACATACCAGTCACAGCAAACCAGAACAAGAAAAGTTAAAGTCAAAGCACCACATAGGTCTAAAGAAGAGTTAGAAACTCACCACAGTCTTTCATTATTATTGTTATTTATTTATTTTATTCATATACCTCCCTTCCTCTCAAGGAAGCTTAGCACTAAAGTCTTAGTTGCCTAGTTCCAACTATGACAACTCATCCTTTACTACTGCAAGAAGACAAAGGCGTTTTATTGTCACAAACAAAACTTCTTAAAGTGTATAGTGTGCAGTTAATTGAAAATGGAAGCAAAAACTTCAGATCACCTCCCCACAGTCACACCAAAAGAAGAAAGGGGAGCTGACAAGCCTCAGGCTCATTCGCATAACAAGAAACCATAATTTAGTGTTATATCCAAATGTAGCCAACAAGTAACTGCAGTTTGTTTAAAATGGAAGTAAAAGCTTCCAATCTCTTTCTCACGGCTATGCCAGAAGAGAGGAGGGGCCACCACTTAAATGCTGAGGTTCATGTACATAATAAAACTAAGAATAAAAGAATAAAAAAACTAAACCATAGTTTAGTGTTATGTGGAAACCAGGCTACTGTCTTCGCTTTCATCTGTACTGTGCAAAACAGTAAATAGCTAGAAAAGTGCAATAATAATAATGAATAAATCTTGATATTTGCATAATTAGTTATACCATGCAAAATATATATGTGGCCCTTTTCTACTTCTAAGTGAAAGTAAATCAACATGGTGTTGTGTGGCTTTAGCTGTGCTGTAATATATTATTCTATTGCACATAATAAAAAAATCAACTTCAGATTAATTTTCCTTTCTCAAATAATGTAGACCATCCTTATTACTTGCAGGTTGGAATGTTCAAAATTCATCCTGAAATCCCTGAATCGCTATCTGCTGAAGCAAGAGCCTTTATTTTGCTGTGCTTTGAACCTGACCCAAATAAACGTGTCACAGCATCTGATTTACTTAAAGACCTGTTCTTGAAACAGCTGAACAAAGGCAAGAAAAACAGAATTGCATTCAAGCCCTCAGGTAAGGCATCATCAGCCAAAAGAGCTACAGCATAACTAAGGGTTATGTAAAGAGATTTTAATAATGATCCTTCTGTGTAATTCTGGACGTGCCAAGAAATCAATAAGCTGTAGAGCTGGTGTCAAGCGTAGGCATAGTCGAGCGCCTGCCAAGAGCTCACACCCAAGCAGGGCCCCACTGACAAAGAGCCCCCTGGACTTGCTTCTCCTCTTCAACTTTGCAAGGTGCTTGTTCCATTTCAACCTGCATTGAAAATGACTCTTGTTCTGGCCCAGACAACAGTGGCGAGGAGGAGCAACAGCAACAGAGGCCACGGCCTTATTGTTGCCTGGCTCGCTCGCTCGCTCGCTCTGCCTGTCAAGTGAACAAGGGGTAGCAGTGATAAGAGAGAGGGTGAGGAGTGAGAGCAGCTGGTGATAATGGTGGTGACAAGGTGGACTCACTGCGGGAGGGGGGGTCATTGAGGGTATTTTGCTCAAGGGCCCTCAAAAATCTGTAACAAATTCACAAAACAATGAACTGACTGAAAGAAGAAGTCCTGTTTTTTCTTTTAATAAAGGAAGAAGAAAGTCAGAGCCAAGTTTTTCCAAAGTGACTAATATGTTTTACTGGAGAAACCTTAAATAATTACTGTCGGGGATGCTTTAGGGTGGATTCCTGCATTGAGCAGGGGGTTGGACTCGATGGTCTTGTAGGCCCCTTCCAACTCTGCTATTCTATGATTCTATGCTTCTATGGTATTTTCAGTAGGCACATACCCAGCATCTTAAGCTCAGTAAAGTATCTCAGGCAGTGGACCAAAGAGGGAGGGCAAAGGGATTCTGGAGCAAGCGCTGATTTGACTTCACCAATGGCAAAATCTTACACAAATCTCCATGTTGGAACAGCTGTAAGACCAAGAGGCTTGTAGTAATCTTTATCAGCTAGCGGCCTCTTGCATAATTCTTTCAGTGGCTGGGGATCAGGCACATGGCCTCTTTTAGTCCACTTCCCAGATGAGCTATACTAGCAAGGAGAAATCCACTGCTGGTGTTAGCTTAAGAAGAGTTTTACATCTGTCAGCAAATTTTTATTTTTGCTGCCTGCAAAAATATCCAGTAGTTTCATTCCATTTGTTCCCAATTTTTTTAACTGAATTTTTAGGGCCTGTTCACACAACAACACACTAAGCTATGGTTAGACTGCTAACCCTTTTGTAGCAAGTGGTTAGTGAGTGTGTGTAAACTGTGGTTATGTAGCCATCCTGGTTAGGAATGGTTTACATGACACAGTAAGCCATAATGCTTAGCTCAAAACACTTAACCATCATAGTTTAGCGTGTTGTCTGAACTGGGCTGTGTTATGGTTCAGTTGTTTCATTTGATCTTATGATCTTAAGCTTTGGTCTGATGCACCCACACATTCCCTTGGACACTGTCTGGATCTTGTTCTCACTCGGAATTGCTCTGTGTTGGACTTTTCTACTGCTCACTTTCCGCTGTCAGATCATCACCTAGTTTCTTTCAATATTACTCACAATCCTCCTCCTTCACGTCCCGCTTCTCGCTCTTGTCGTGACTTGCAATCTATCAATTATGAGGCTTTTTCCCAGTCTCTAGCCTCCTCCCTTCCTTCTGTCTGTTCGGCTGTCTCCTTGGACTCAGCTGTCTCCTTCTTTAATTCCTCCTTATCTTCAACTCTTGATAATCTTGCTCCATCTACAACTCGGATAGCTCGCCCTTCTCAACCCCAACCGTGGCTCACCTCTTCCCTCCGCTACCTTCGCTCTTGTTCCCGGGCAGCTGAACGCCTTTGGCGTAAGACCAGGGACCGGGCAGACTTTGTCCATTACAAATTTGTACTCTCCTCTTTCTCTTCTGCCATCTCACTGGCCAAACAGCAGTACTACTCAACGCTGATCCAATCAAATGCTAGGCATCCTCAGCGGCTCTTTGCGTCCTTCAATTCTCTTCTGAAGCCTAATCCGCCATCTCTCCCCGCCTCTCTGTCTGCTAATAACTTTGCCTCTTTTTTCAATGCTAAAATCCAAACTATCCACTCTGATCTGGCCAGCTCTGCTCCTCTTCCAGTTCCTGTTCCTCATCTGTCAGCTCCTCCTGCAAATTTCTCTGTGTTTCCTTCGGTCTCTGCGGATGAACTGTCTACAATACTGCGCTCTTCGAAGCCTTCCACTTGTTCTCGTGATCCGATTCCTTCTCGCGTCTTTATTAATCTTATTCCTGCTATCCTCCCTTCCTTGCTACATATTATTAATCTTTCTCTGTCCTCTGGTTCATTTCCTTCTGCTTTTAAACATGCTACAGTCTCTCCCATTCTCAAGAAACCTACTCTTGATAGGCTATCTCTATCTAACTACCGACCTGTCTCTTTGTTGCCGTTTGTTTCAAAGATCCTGGAGCGTGCGGTCTACTCTCGCTGTCTTGACTTTCTTTCTAGTAACTCTGCTTTGGATCCATTTCAATCTGGATTCCGTCCTCTGCATTCCACCGAAACAGCCCTTACTAAGATCACCAATGATCTCCTTACTGCCAAGTCTAAAGGCCATTATTCCGTTCTTATTCTCCTTGATCTAACTGCAGCCTTTGACACGGTTGATCATGATCTTCTCTTAGATTCCCTTCATGACCTTGGATTTTGTGGCTCTGTCTATAACTGGTTTGCCTCCTATCTAGCGGGTCGCTCTTTCAGCGTGTTGGCTAATGGCAGCTCGTCTTCCTCCTTTCCCCTTTCAGTAGGGGTTCCGCAAGGCTCGGTGCTTGGCCCGTTGTTGTTTTCCTTATACATGTTGCCCTTGGGCAAGCTTATTCAATCTCATGGCCTCCAATATCATCTGTACGCCGATGATACACAACTATATCTGTCATCTCCGGAACTTTCTCCTGATGTTCACGATCGTATCTCGGCATGTCTTTCAGATATCTCAGCTTGGCTGCTTCATCGTCGCTTGAAACTTAACATGGCAAAGACTGAATTGCTTGTTTTTCCTCCTAAACCTTCTCCTCATCTCTCATTCTCTCTTACTGTCAATGATGTTACGCTTACTCCGGTCAAGGAAGCTCGTAGCCTTGGCTTTATCTTCGACTCCTCGCTCTCCTTTATTCCTCATATTGAGGCAGTAGCTAAATCTTGTCGATTTTTCCTGTATAATATTGCCAGGATTCGATCATTTTTGTCTGTCTCTTCTGCCAAGACGCTTGTTCATGCACTGGTTATTTCACGGTTGGACTACTGCAACCTTCTTCTCTCTGGCCTTCCTTCTTCTCACATCAGTCCGTTGGTTTCTGTTCACCACTCTGCCGCAAAGATCATCTTCTTGGCTCGCCGCTCTGACCATGTTACTCCGCTTCTGAAATCTCTTCATTGGCTTCCAATTCACTTCAGAATCCAATATAAACTTCTCCTGTTAACCTTCAAAGCTTTTCACGGTCTAGCTCCTTCCTATCTCTCCTCTCTCATCTCACACTATTGCCCCGCTCGTGCTCTTCGCTCCTCTGATGCCATGTTTCTCGCCTGCCCAAGGGCCTCTACTTCCCTTGCTCGGCTTCGTCCATTTTCGTCTGCTGCCCCTTACGCCTGGAACGCTCTTCCAGAACATTTGAGAACTACAAGTTCAACCACAGCTTTTAAAGCACAACTAAAAACTTTTCTTTTTCCTAAAGCTTTTAAAACTTGATGTTGTGCAGACTTCTACTGTTACTTTCTACTGTTAGTTTTTCCCTACCCAGTGCCTGCTTACCCTACCCTGTACCTGTTTGCATTCTCTTCCCCTCCTTATTGTTTTACTATGATTTTATTAGATTGTAAGCCTATGCGGCAGGGTCTTGCTATTTACTGTTTTACTCTGTACAGCACCATGTACATTGATGGTGCTATATAAATAAATAATAATAATAATAATAATATTTGCTTAAAAGATGGGTGGATTTGTTTACCCATGCTCCTTTTTCTCTTTGGCTGTAGATTATAATCGTAGCACATCTCTCCCTTTGCCAGTCCAAGGAGAGCAGGCTGGCAGCAGCAGCAGTGAACATGGCTCAGTCTCACCAGACTCCGATATGCAACATGACATGTTCTTTGAAAAGACAAAGCGCTCTGTGTCAGAGGTTCAAGCAAAGAATACCTTTTCCCATTTACTAAGGTAAATTCTGACCTATGCAAGAATGCATACTAGTTTACAGCAAAAGCTATTTATTTTTCTGCTATATAAATAAATAATAATAATAATAATAATAATAATAATAATAATAATGAACATGGTAATGTACATAGTAAAAGAATAAAACAGCAACACCCTGCCACATAGGCTTACATTCTAATAAAATCATAGTAAAACAATAAGAAAAGGAAGAGAATGCACGAAATATGCACAGGGGACAATATTGCTTCTATTTAGTAGAAGAGAGGTTGTTCTCAAAAGTTAAATACATTGTGTGATCGATAGTAAAAGCATCAGTTGATGTTAAACGTTAGTTTTAAATTGGGTTTGTTTAGGCATCTGCAAGCAGTCAATAAGTCTTGTTGGAAAAATCAGAAGCCCTATCAAGGAAGAATAGGAAACGCAACATCTTAAAATGAGTGTGTTCCACATTATGATTAGTGTGTCTAATTACTATACATTAGGGATGGGCAACTTGTATGACCCCAAGGACTGCATGAGGTGTTGGGTGGGCAGCCAGGTTAAATCCGTCCCCTCATCTTATTCAATCACTTACTTTGGTCATACTGTCCAAGCAGCAACAGGAAGCTCTATGGTGCAAGTGGGTGGCAGAGCATCCTCTAGGTTGTTTAGTGATTAAACAACTCAGAGTTAACCCATGGTTTGTTTCTGGGTTTGCACATTACAAAACAACCCAGGAACAGAGTATTCCTGGGTTGTTAATTGAAAATGGCAAGTGGGCGGGAGTCAGTGCTTGCTCACTCCCACAAACCCAGCCATTACCTGGTTAAACAACCTAGGAATTGGCTGTGACATGTGAATCCAGGGTTACAGTACATTATAATACGTCATTATGTCACATCCACTCATTTGAAGTTATTAAAAATACTTCAAAAATTGGGTTAATACTCATATCCTTGTTAACCATTTGTAGTTCGTAGTGAACATTGTCACTTTCTGACCTAGTGTTCCTGACGACAGCTCAGTTTCAGATGAGCGAAGTGCTTCTCCTTCCCTTGAAGAAAGGGATTCTGGTCTTTTCTTGCTACGAAAGGACAGTGAACGCCGTGCAATTCTCTATAAAATCCTCAAGGAGGAGCAGAACCAAGTTGCTTCCAATTTACAGGAATGTGTAGCACAGGTAATGATACTTTTGAGATTATTTGCTTGTTTGTAAAAGGAAAATGTATTTTTTAAATGATAGCTTTGAATGAAGGTGTATAACATTTAGAAGGCAAGTAAGTGCACTGATGTGAATCATGAACCCCTCCCCTGATTTTTTGGGGAAGAATCCCCCAGGTTTTTAAATATGCTATCACTCCTTTTTTGCCTTCATCTGATGGCTCAGCTGTCACAGGGTAGATGGGAAGACTATTTAAAAAAAGAAGTTTCATGCTGGGGGGTCCCCTGGGCTTTTAGGGTGGGTTTCTTTCTTCCACACATATAAAATGGTGTTATAAGTGCAGGAGGGGGGCAGATGTGGAGATGCATCGTCCAGGGAAGTGTAGACTTAATGACAGACCTTCTAAACAAGCATTGGAAGAGAAAGTGCAGTTCCTCTTCTGCCCCCTTACATTTTCATACAAAACACGCATACTCTAGTAGTGGCAGCAGCTTCAAGTCTCCAGATATAGAAACAAACAAAATCATACATAGACATGAGATCAGAGCTATGTCAAATATGATACATAGCATGAAAAAATATAATAATATGAGCCACAGGGAACTATGCAAGTAATTCCAATGTTGGTTGAAAATTAGAACATTTTAACACTGATTTCTTTAAAGCTTGCTATAAAGTGCTATAATGAGGGGATTTGTAAGTACATACAAAAGGAAGCTGTACTAGCTTCTAGCACTAAATGCATGTCTAAGAGCTCCATCTGATGAGCGTTTTACTGCACACTCGTAACTGGGCAGTCACAGATTACTCACATGACGTTGTCTGCCTCTCGCGCATCTTCCACCCCTTCTGGCCTTCGTTGTGCAGCAAAAAACCCCAGAGAAAGTCCGGTTGCTGCTCTCTCCTACCGGACTAAATGGGGCTAATTAATTCCTGTTTTCAGGAAGCGACGTTTTGTCTATGATCGTGCAAGAAGCAGTAGGAAGTAAATGGCCACATTCGGATGACACTTTGGTGTGAACTGCCCTTTGTGTGGAGTTTCCGCACTGGATGACACGTTTCTCAACAGTGGTGTAAAAACTCCATCGCGGAGTTCTAAAACCACCGTTGACTAATGTGTCGACCAACAAGCCAGTATCTTATTCATATAATAAAAAGGATTAGGGCAGAACATACAGGATATTTAAGGATAGAAGTTATAAATACATCTACAGCAGCAATCAAGTCTTATATGATTGCTGGCTGGAGACTGTGCATAACAAGCATTTCAGTGTTTATTTTCTTTATACCTTTCCCATGCTATTAGAGAGACTACAATACAAATTTGTATTTAAGAATTGAATGGTACAATGCTCCTTTATGGAAAGGTATCGTTATCCATTTGATCTGTACCAAAGAAAATGAAATGGACACAAACACTTTATTTCAAATTCACTCTTGAGCTTTGATTCACTCATGTTTTTGCTTCCTCTCTTGTTAGCTAATTTAATCCACGGATCAAAGTACTTGTGACATGGCTGATGGAAAGCTGCCCTCTGCTGCTTTTATCATGAACTGACAAAACTGGAAATGAGTCTTCCAGACAGCAGGGTTGAGGCTAGTAGATGGAGGCTAGTGCTCAACTTCCAGGAGTTTGTTGTAGGTTGCCCAGTAGTTAAAGAGACACAGAACCATGATGCTAATTATTCTGAGTAGTCTTGAGATTTGAGACTGTGGATTGGTCATGCCAGCCACAGAAATGCATTCCTGTCAGGGGGGAAAAAATCCCCATGGCCCCTTAACCATAGTTAATGTGAACAGGTTTCCTATTTAATCAGGATTTGATTGAATATTAAAAGATAATAAACCTAATTAGTGTTAACCATGGTTAAGGCTAGTGGCACATGGTCACTCATGAGGGTGCACATATTTTCATTCCCATGGCTGCCTCCCAGATGTAGTTAATAGGAAGCCAGTGTCACATCTGGTCGAGAATCACCAGAACATCAATTTTTCAAAGAATACTGAATGACTTAAGTTATTATTGGAAAGTAATACAAAGTGAGGAACTTGATAGTCTGAAATTGTGTTTCCCAGACTCTTGATAGAAAGAACCCTCTTTTCTGGATTAGAATTGGATGCACATTTTGCTCAAAAATAATCTCAATCGGCTCCTGAAGCAAAGGTCAGGCATCTTCCTTGCAACTATCAGGATTACGTGGTTATTTCCAGGCATCCCATCATCTCCTTCTCTCCGTCACTTTTGTCCTCTTGGTGGAACTGTGCTATCTGAGCAATGGTGTTGCTTCTGGGTTTCTGCTGTACATCTGTCAGCCCCAGCATGGGTGTATCAGAGAATCTTGCTGTATCCATCTATACTCCTTGCTTTTAGATCAGCTTATGCTTTAGCCCCACTTTGACAGAGAGTGTGGAAATCAGTGCTACATAGGAATTTCCTGGTCTGACACTCATAGGATAGTGATGATCCAACATGGTTGCTTAATATTTCAAGGCATGCCTTACTCCATCTTACAGCAAGCTAGGGTTCCCCATTGCACCAGAACAAGTTTGGGCATCATCTGTAGTGATCCTATTTGTGTGTATGTGGAGAGTCATATGGATGGATTAGACAGACCAAAGCAGACGAATAAAATAAAAAGGGTTCCAACATGCAGTTTTTATTACGAGATGAAGCCTCATTCCAATTAATTGTGTTGACTTAATAATGTAATTCAAGATTTACTAAGAATTTCTGATTGCCTGCTAAGCAAACAAGCTCTTATATCCATGGAACTTAACATTTGCTGAAATGAGGTTTTTTTTGACATATTCATTTTTTTCCAGAGTTCTGAAGAACTGCATCTTTCAGTTGCTCACATCAAGCAGATAATTGGGATTTTAAGAGATTTCATACGCTCTCCTGAACAGAGAGTTATGGCTTCAACTATATCAAAGTTGAAAATCGATCTAGACTTTGACAGCACGTCCATCAATCAGCTTCATCTAGTGTTGTTTGGATTTCAAGATGCAGTATGTTCCATTAAAGTATAATATTTGGGATGTGGGAAGGAACAAGGGTCCTACTCTTGCAGATTACAGTTCTCCTGGACAGCCAGTGTTCATCCTCTATTCTATAGCCAATGACCTGCAGCTATTCCAACAGATAATACTAGGATTATACAATTTTGGGGAGGAACCAGGGGAGAAGGAAGGAGCTGTAGAATATCATGTGATGGATGCTGAGGTGCTTGGCAGTCAGTAGTTGAGCCCACCCATCCCTGCCCCTTAAGATCTACAAAGGAAGCTCTTCTCAAGGTGCCTTCTACTTGTATATGACAGCTAGGAAACGAGCCTTCTCTGTTGTGGTGCCTTGTTTGTGAAACAAGTATTTTTGTTTACAGTATGTATTAGAACTTTGGTATTTAAATTGTGTCTTGGAAAATGTATTTTTTCAAGTTTGGATATAGCCTTAGTTACTTCAATTTAAAGTATGTATTTTATTGGGTCCTTTCCTTACAGGTGAACAAAGTACTAAGGAATCATTTAATCAGGCCTCATTGGATGTTTGCTATGGATAATATAATACGACGTGCAGTTCAAGCTGCTGTCACTATTCTTATTCCAGGTGAGTCAAAGCAGAGCAGTAAGCAGTGAAATGGGATGGTTAAATATGATGCCCACAGACCAGTAATTAATGGTTAAACTGTGAAATGAGGCACACTGGTGTGCCCCAAGAAAAATGCTAGTGTGCTGTATGGAAGATTTAAAAAAAAACACATCCAGAGAGATGCGTATCTGGCCTTTCCTCTTTCCAATCAACCTCCCCTATGTCTAGGCAATTCTATTGCATCGCGTTGCTTGGATCAGTCAGTTAGTCCTGAAACAAAGAAATGGGGAAATTTACATGCCCTCAATGTGCAGCCGGAACAGTGACTCATGCAGAAGGTGGGCTCCCTGAGGGCAGGTAGTTCTTTATCTTAGATAATCTAAAAATAAACAAACATTTTGAGTCTAAGGGTGGTGCTTCCTTCCCCCTTTAATTCAGAAAGCTTTAGAACCCCTGTCGGCCTGGGTAAACAGGGAGAGGCTAGATGGTGGCAGTTACCCTAAATTTAGCACCTGTGTGTGAAATCTGATTAGTCTACTTTCATTTACATTAAAACTCATCCCAAAATGCTTATTACAGCAACAATTATTTGGGGGGAACATAATCATAAGGCAATCTCTGGAATTATGAGAAGTATTCTTTCAGATGTCCAGCATGGTGGCATCTGCTGCCAATAAAGCACTCTTATCACTCTGGGACTTGACAGACCTATTGGTTAACCAGCTCGTTTCGTGTTACACAGTGTAGGTGTATACATCTTTCTCCAGAGTATGCTGCTCACTTCCATGTGCAAATGGAATACTGCATTTTTAAACAAGCTATTCAATTCCTGCCTCTGTTCATGTGACTATGGCAAAGGGCCAAGATACACGTTATTGAAATGGTCAATGATCAGATTTTGCAGTATTTTCATTTTTACTCTGAAGAAGGCTCATATGCTCCAAAATTAATCAAATCAGAGAAAGGGAGTGGCCATTTCTCCATCTAAATTTTCCCTATCCACCTCCTTCCAGAAGCTGCAGTCAACCCTGATTTCCCCACCCCTCCCTTTACTGCAGGTATCCAGGTGCAATTTTGATGGCCCTACTGCTCTGATCAAATTGCTCTAAACCTGCTTTGAAGTGAAAATAAAACGTGTGGGAGATCTGCTCATAGATCTCCAACATCTCATGTAGCTTAGGCCTTCAGCTAAATGCAACAAATTAGCTAGTAAGTCATAAAGGGATGTCGCATAGATGGGGAAAGGATTGTTTTCTATTGCTCCAAAGGGTCGAACACAAACCACTAACAAAAAGGGGATTTAGACTCGGCATTAGGAAGATCTTCCTGATCTTCAGCAGTATATTAGAAGGGGGATCTCTCCATTTAAGCAGAGGCTGGATGGCCACCTATCAGGTATGCTGCAATAGTGAATTTCGTGCACTGACCTAGGGCTGGACCAGATGGCCTTTGAGTTCCCTTCAAACTCTGATTCCAATATAGCTCTCAAATTTGCCCTTTAAATAAAACTAAAGAACTCTCTAGACACCTGTAACAGCCTAGCAGTTCCTCAAGAAAGAGCTGCAAAGATTTTAAAATATATACTCAGAAAAAGCATTTGATGATTAGTAAAAGCAAGAAATATTTAAATTTTACGATTCCCTTTTGTTTTGTGCAGAACTGCGAGCTCACTTTGAACCAGCATCAGAGACTGAAGGAGTAGACAAGGATGCAGATGAAGTAGAGGAAGATTACCATCAGGCAGAGCAAAAAAGACATGAGGAACCAGTTATTGCATCTGGAGTGTGCTTGCTCACATCTTGTGTCCCCCCTGATAAGCAGCAGCTTAGCTTGCAGTTAAGCAAGCTTAAGCAAGAAACAAACAGGTAAATAACTCCCGTGTGTGTGTCTGTGTATGTAATATGCATTTTTAAGTGCTTGTGCTTCTAATTTAGCCATTTTCCTGATCATCTGTGTTTTGTATAAACTGCCTTCAAGCAAATAAGTGAGCTTCTAACTGCTCAGGAGCTAGAATTACTCATGCAAGTACCACAGATGTTCTTTCTTTATACAGCATTAATTTGGCACTCACATTCTTTCTTCCAACCTTCTGACTCTTTAAGCCTTGGCATAATTTCAAAAACCTTTTAAGAGTGACAAGTTCAAGCATCTGGCAAGAGCAGTCTATCTCTCCCCCTGATAGCCTGGTAGGGAAGCAGAAAGGGAGAGAGAAGAGGTGGCAGAGAGAAAAGGGGTCCTATCCACTGCCAGCATTCTGCCCCTGACAGATCACTCTGAATGAATACAACCCTCAACAGAAAGAGACCCTCCTACATGAGGCTCCATGGAGCAGCACTATGGCCTTTCCCTTTCTCCCTTCTAGTGTTAAGATGTGGCATGTCAGGAGGAGTCAGGCCTGTAGCTTTTATAGCACAAGCCTATTTTTAAATAGAGTGCTACTACACATGCAGTACTCCAGGCCAGAGAGGCTTGTTACAAGAAGGCTCCATGAAATATGCCGTCAAATGTTCCAGGGCAGGCCTTTACATACATACTATGGTTATTTAAGTTGTTTAAGTTCTGCAAGTGCTAGTTCCTCTTTTAGCTATCACTGTTTTGAAAAGGACAGTGTATAAATTCCTGTTACAACTTTGGGCACTATAATGTGGCCTCCTTGTCACTGAAGTCGGTGCAAATAATGTGCTAAAATCTTCAGCCACAAAATTCTAATCTAAATATTCCAGGTAAGCCAGAGTGAAGTAGAAATGCTGAACTATTTCAGTAGAGAAACCTCAGCAAGATACTATCATTTAAAAATCAAGACAATGGAGTAGCCCATAATGAAAAGATGTGGGATTGGCTTGAAGTAAGCTATATGGAATGGATCAAACTCCACTACTGCATAGTTTTTGATAGCTTATTTATGCCACCTAACACACTTGTCTCTCAAAACTATGATTCCTTATAAATAAATACTTATTACTATTTTAAGGGGGGGGGGGAAATGTATGCCAGACCAAATCTGACTCCTGTTTTATTTAATAGGTTATTGGAAAGCCTGGTACAGAGAGAGAAAGAATATCAAATACTCCTACGGCAAACATTGGAGCAGAAAATTCAGGATTTGCATCTCCTTCAGCTACAGTTGAAATACAGTGGTAGGTATGAGAATGAAATATATTCTACATTCACTTATGTGTGGTCAATTGGAAATATGTCTAGAGTTAAATTTAGTTTTCTTTTAATTAAGGCTTAAGGCGAACACGAAATTTGGAGAGTGTGTGTGTATTAATGTAGTAATTTAGTTAATCAATACTTGAATTGTTACAGAAATTCCACCATCACCACCTGCTCTTGAGCACAATGTAGACGAAGAACTTATTAAGTGGTTAAAACAGCAAAAAGCGGATTCAGATGCGATTGATAGGGTAAGATAAAATTTGAGATTTACTCATCTCTTTAATCAACTGTCATTATCTAGTATTAAACACATTGAAATGTTTTATCTTTCAGTTTGTTCAAGAGGATTATACACTTAGTGATATTCTAAACAACATTAGTAAAGATGACTTGCGATTCCTTAGACTCCGGTAAGAAAAGAATTGCACAATTCAAGAAGTAGCTGCTTTCCAATAGAGATTTGAAACTATTTTTTTTTCTTCCTTCGTACAGTGGTGGTCTTCTCTGCCGAATTTGGAATGCAGTATTAAAACACAGAAAACTCAACACCGCACTCGTGGAAATGGAAGGTTAGGACTTCAATTCTGCTAGGTGCTGATTGGTTGAGGGGAAAAAGGATATTACATTCCAACTAAGTTATTAATTTTTGTACATACTGTCTGTATACTGGTCCTGCAAGTTTTGCACAAAAGACACATTAAACAGGCTTTCTTTGGAAGTGTTATATTAAAGAATAGAAGGACCACAATGCTTTCATAAATAGCATGTTTTGTGAATTTTCTTTTGGAATTTAGCCATTTTTGTACAATAATATTTAAACATACTAAAGTATACACTGATTTTAATCATGTATTTTTTCCAGATATGTAAACTATATAGTAGCTGAAAAAATGCTTGCTTTAGCCATAGCTACATCTAAAATGTAGCTATGCACTTTAAGCACTCATATTTAAATGTAAACATGGTGCAGTTCTTGGTATAGCAGCTGCATTTTTAAAAATGTGTTTGGGCAGCTCTCACTACATTCTGATTAATATAAATGATTATTGTGCTTAATTGTATAAGGCATTGCATAAAACCCAAGAGCACCTAAAATGTGCAAGGATTCTAAGCAAGGAGAAAGAATGACATATTCGGTCAAAAATATACTTAAAAGGTTAAGGTTAAAAACAGACATACTGAAAGCAGGCTTTTTTTCTTTAGGGAATCATGTGAGGGGTGGGGGAGGAGAGAAGACACATAAAATCCATGAGAAGTATTTGCTCAGGAAGTTTTAATATGCCTTTTTACTGTACATAATGCAATTTTAGCTGAAGAATTTTCATAAATACAGCAATTCAGAACACCATGAAGCTTTATATAAGTTAATAAACACTGCTTAATTCAGTTCTTTCTTGAGCAGCTGTCTTTTATACCGTGCTATAGCATTGCCTCCCCCCACCTGCACACACAAATACAATGTCTATTTTGCTGCTGCATGAACAGATGCAAGAATTAAACCCCAGTATAAAATCCATCAGTTTTGACTACTTGCTGGAGCTAGAACTTGCCTAGCCAACAGATTTGTACCTAATCCACTGATTTGGGCCACGCACCTCAAAGGGTGGCTCCTTATAATAGATATTATTGCCTAGTTCTTCCAGAGGTGGTTCAGGGTCAGTTGTGGCAAATTGCGCTGCATCTTCAATCTCTTTCCTTACTTCTACATCGATCTCCTACATTGAAAAGGTGAAAACGTCAATGGAAAAAAGAAGAGACCACCCTCTAAATCCATAAAGAATAAATTTAAGTTAAAACTTGATGTTACGTTACAGATAAATTCACAACACAGATGAACTGATTTACTGCTGTAGTGCAGAGTTTGGCTGTAGATACCTGAGGATTGTAATGCAGATATGGCAATTTCAAGCCACACCAAGCTAATGCCCATTATATTTTAGAAGCCTCTGCCCTTCTCAAAATGAAATTCTGATTCTCAGTGATTTCAAATGAGCACACTGACATTGCACCGGGGGAACACTTATATTTGGCTGACTACTCAGCAATTACTAGAACTACTTGTATTTTATCTAACTGTGACAGTTTAGAAGCAGTTTCTGACATGGTACATATTGCTACAGACTATAATAGGTAGTGGGAAGCTAATCCATACCATCCCTACATCTATGTATGATAAATCATATTCACCAAACCAGCATGGCTCTTTAACCCCATTTTGGCATAAGGTTGATAGCATCAGCAGAGTAAGGGAATATCCAACCCACAGCCACTATCCCTGATCCTACAGCAAATGGGGCTAGTGTTGCTGTAACTAGTTAAACACTCTCCTGAATGTAATCTGAGAGAGCTGATGTGAGAACAAGTTGGGTTATGTATAACACTGGCTTGGGATCCTTAGAGGATGGGCGGGATATGATGTGACAAATAAGGCAATGGCAGCACAAATACAGGTCCAAGAGGAGAATGCTGTCTTTCACTGGGCAATATTGGTAATTTTATCCTATACCAAAATAGATTTAAAGTAGTTCTGGTTTAGTGTAATTTATTATATTTTGGGATAATACTTTCTATTGATTTAGTTTAACTTTTACAAAATGATTTGCAATGAATTTGGAATGAAGGCTTACCTTTAGCTCTTCCACGCTAGCTAAGTTGTTGTTCACCATTCTGTCCTTCAGGAGAGTAATGGGATCACTTTTGCTTCTGACTTCTTGAATTTCTTCCCTTGTTCGGTAACTGCAAAAAAGGAAAAAGCAGTGATACAGAATATAACATACTTCTGAACTAACTAAAAGAACTGTTTCTCCCAAGCACAGCTACTCCTACGCCTACAGTAATCCAATGCAAGGATTATGCTATAGCTGTTATGCTATAGCTACCATGACAGAGGAGAGTATCCGGAAATCGCTTGCAACTCCTAAGCTCTTCTTCAATACACAGGCTGGTCCTCTTGACTATTTTCTTCAATGAGGCAAATAAGCAAACAGGGCAAATAGTGCATATGATCTGATAAGCAAACCATGGACTAGAAGAGCATTTCCCAAAATTCTGGTGGTTTCATTCCCCCCCCCCCCCCATAATTGAAGGTAAATTTCACTCTTAGAATGAAGATTTATGTCTAGTTAGAACCATCTGCCCTCAAAGAGTATGTATTTCTGCATGAGTCACAGTTCTGGGTTTGCTTCCATTAACAGCAGGAAATTCTGCTTAGCACTAAAAGTATTTGATCCTATCGTACCTGATCCCAAGACAGGACAGAATGATCAGCTCTCTGTGGTTTGAGGGGAAGAGGATGGGAGGTCACTGATTTGGTATTCTGATTTGAAAGCCAACTATTGGTATGAGGAAACTATATTTTGCTACAGAGACAACAGCAAATTCTGGTTTGCAACTATCTAGGTTAAGAAGCTTCATGTAGAGAAGGAGGATGTAAACTTGGAGCTTGCACTTGCGCCTAACAGCAGACTGTGATTACAACTTAATAGAAAATATAAAAGATTTAGATAGGAAACATTTGAAACTGAAGTTATTTTTTTATACGAAGAGGAATAGGAAACTAGTTTCTCCCACCCACTGTTTCTTAAGTACAATTTTTGAAACATGGAGAGAAGCAACATACCTGACTCCAGGATCACTCATACTGTGTCCATGGTAACGATATGTTTGTAGCTCCATCACAATAGGACCCTGGTAAAATTAAAGTTCTGTTATTTTAAAAGCTTTTAAAACAGTGAAATATTTTGCTGATGAAAGAGGCAATGACAACGAAATGCATTTTAGTATTACTGGTTAATAAGGGCCTTGGGTTAGAGATCCACAGACTGGCTGGCCTTGATTAGCTAGCCAACATTTACCTGACCCTAACCCTTCTTGCTGCTTTCTGGGTGCTTTCAAAAGCTCAGCACAAAGTTAGGAAGAGTTCTTTTTCTGAGCCTAGAGCTGATCAGATGTTAGGTAGAAGTAAGCGCTAATAATTACTGGGCAGACAAAAGCAGTGCATTTTCATGAGGTCACAATGGAATGCCTATATTCATATTTGAGAAACAACCAAATGGGTTCTTCATTTACGTAAAATCTTCATTAACTCAGTGTAGATTCAGTAGGGCTAACATCCAAATTTAATATTAACCTATCAGAGGAACTTACTGTTAACTTTTTTTAAAGTAAAATAAAATCTGATTTGATTTTTTAAAAAAACCATTTTATCCGCTCTTGTCGTCTTCTGCAAGTTCTTTTATGCATCTCTCTCTGTTTACCTATCCTCAGAATCGTTAGAGAGTTACCCAGGCTATTTTCTAAACTTAGACAATAGTAAAAAAACAAAACACAGATACACACACAAAAGCTTTTCTAGAAAAGAAGTAAGGCAACAGTGGTGATTACTAAAGATTACATTCCAAATAAAGAAAACATAACCAACTGATTGGTTAATTAGAGCTCAATAAATTGTCATAAGAATAAAATCAATAATTTTAGAAATGGCAGCATACTTTCTTTGTTTTAGATACACTTGTGTTATATTTGGAAATGTTTTAGAACAGGTTTAATTCTTCCCTTACGTTTTTTCTGAGTACTTGGATTAAAAATAAAAATCTGCTGCCTGATTATTTGGAGGAATTTTTTAATTTGTTAATCTAAATAATTTATTAGATGTTGCATTCTACTGTTCTGTAACACTATGAAATACCTTGTGAAACTAAACAGCTCGCTGCTGGTTTTGACATAATGATCCTGGTTTGTTGAACTACAGTTTAGCAAGTTGAGAACAAGTGTTAGGCCTAAAGTACTCCTCTTTCATCCTTCTCATGTGCACCAGCTTTGGTACTTCCTGGCTTGCTTAACCATGATTTAGTAAGTTGTGATGATTACATTCAAAAGGGCTCAGACATAAATATCTTGCTCTATCCCATGGTTTAAATTGGCCCAAGAACAACTGTTATATTCACACACTCCCTCTTCCCCTTCTTTTGCATGCCCTAATGCAATATTTTGAGGTTTGTTAAACCACAATGTCCCATTACTTCTTAACATGTACTTTAAGCTCTAACTGTAATCCCAGCTTGCAAACTATTATTTGAACCAGAGCTTAAAACACAGGTTCTCAGTTCAGACATGAATGGGAAACGAAGGTTTAACAAATTGCAGGTAGTAATTCAGTGGCCCTGTTCAGAAGACACCTTAAACCACAGTGGTTAAGGCTTTACCACTGTGGTTTAAGGTGTCTTCTGAACAGGGCCATTAAGGTGTGAGAAGGAAGGGGACTGAAATCATTATGTCCCAACCAAATCTAAAGTGGTTTTCACAGCATTAATTATCTCTTTAAACTGCAGCACTGAATTCTTGTGTATTATTATTAAACTGTACCTCTTTTCTAGTGTGTCATCTGTCCAATTTGTTATGTGAAAGAAACCCAACACACACACACAACCGACCTACAACTTACTTTTCCTGATCTGCAGTGATCAGCAGCAAACTTTGTTGCTTCTCTTACAGCAAGAATATCCATGCCATCAACCTGGAGGCATAAAAATATACTTTAAATGTTTTACCTCCATATTCTTTTTTTAAAAGATGGAAAACATTAAAAACTATTCTTACCCTAAGTCCTGGAATAAAGTCTCCCCTTTTATAGTAGTCTGTACTGGCTGCAGCTCTCTCTACAGAAGTACCCATTCCATATCTGTTGTTCTCACAGATAAAAATGCAAGGCAACTTCCACAAGGCTGCCATGTTAAATGTTTCAAATATCTGGCCCTGGAAGAAGAAAGGTTTGGTATATTTTCAGTTATCTCTCCAGTTCTCTCATCTGGTTATCTAAGTTACATTACATACATACACAGTGTTTGAATTTGGTAAATTTACCACTTCCAATATAAACCATATTGCTCAGAACTTACCTTTTCAACCCACATATAACTAGACTTGCTGTCTTACCATAAGATTATGTCCTAAATCGCCATATTCCAGCTTGCATGCTTACTAGTTCTCAGATTTCTTTTTGGAAACAACATGGACTACTGAATTCGTATGTTCAAACTGTTATCCAATAAGTATTCAAAGTTATGATATGAACTAGGATCCTAATCCAAACTGTCTAGTTTATACACATTTAAGAACAATTCTACATTTGCCAGATTTTCTACATTCCCAAACGTGTGGCAGGAGCATACTGTATGCCAGCCTACAACCTTATCTTCCAACAACTGTGTGAATTGGCTCAACTCCACCCATAGCTCTCAAGAGCACAGGGAAGAAAGCAAATGGTAAACATACATTCTCAGGTGAAAACAAGTTGATGTGCTCCCCATCTCTTTAATGACAAGCATGTATTTGTGCCTCATGGCTGACAGGTTGAGAATGCTGCCACTATCATGGGAAGGGGGTGGGAGGAGGAAGAAGAAAGGGAAATTTCTGGAAACCCTGCATAACATTGTCGCATATTCATGGTAGTGCAAAACAAAGAGGTATGGAAAGGGCTAGTCAATTTTTTTTTTAAAAAAAGAACAAGCTGCTAGTCTTGTCACCCAAATGTAAGCAACCTTCTTGGCTGTAAGGGAGGGTCACTGCAAGATTCAAATAAGAAGGAATCACAAAATTGTATCCATTCACAGAGTAGCTTTGGTAGAATCCACTGAGAAGGGGATCCCACATATACTAGCTGTCTACCATACTGACACATACATGAGTTTCCTTATAAAAAAGAAATGTGGCAAATCCTCAGGTCAAGAATTTATTTTATTATTTTATTTATTTATTACACTTATATACCGCTCCCATAGCCAGGGCTCTCTGGGCGGTTTACAGAAATTCTAAAATTGAGGTAAAAACAAGTATACAAAATTTAAAACTCTAAAACACAGAATATACACACATAAAGCATTAAAAACCGATTAAAAACTAAACGTGGGTAATTCGGATGTGCCGCCATATGCCTGGGCAAAGAGGAAAGTCTTAACCTGGCGCCGGAAAGATAGCGTTGGTGCCAGGCGAGCCTCATCAGGGAGATCATTCCACAGTCTGGGGGCCACCACCAAAAAGGCCCTATCCCTTGTTGCTACACTTCAAGCCTCTCTCGGAGTAGACACCCGGAGGAGGACCTTAGATGTTTAACATAGTGACCGGGTATATTCATGTCGGGAGAAACTTCCGTCAGGTATTGTGGTCCCAAGCCGTGTAAGGCTTTATAGGTCAAAACCAGCACCTTGAATTGGGCTCGGAAACATACAGGCAGCCAGTGCAAGCGGACCAGAGCAGGTGTTATATGGTCAAACCTTCTGGTTCCCGAAATCAATCTGGCCGCTGCATTTTGCACGAGCTGCAGCTTCTGAACCGTCTTCAAAGGCAGCCCTACGTAGAGCGCATTGCAGTAATCTAACTTGGAGGTTACCAGAGCATGGACAACTGAAGCCAGGTTATCCCTGTCTAGATAGGGGCGTAGCTGGTCCACCAACCGGAGTTTGTAGAAGGCACTCCGTGCCATTGAGGTCACCTGAGCCTCAAGTGACAATGATGGGTCTAAAAGAACATTGCACTGTCATTAATCAGGTTGAGAAACATTCTGCATACATCAAACAATATGATCAGTACTTTTCCCGTCAAATTATGTGACTCTAATTAAATATAATTTCTAACTACAGTGTAAACCTTGAAAGCTTACCTGATTGGCAGCACCATCACCATACAACGTCAGACAGATCTCATCTCTGCCAAAGTACTTGCACGCCAAAGCAATACCAGCTCCCAAAGGAACCTACAGTGAATTACAACATGCAGAGCTAGTCAAACAAGAGCACTTTCTGAGAAGATAATGGTATTTCAGTGGTTCTATTCCTTTTTAAGGGCAGTATGCAACAGTGACTGGTTTCACATGGCAGGTTCCCCTGATTCTATTGTGCAAACAGGTTTAACCATTTGTGCAACAGTGGTTTAGTGTTTCCAGTGGCAACCTGAAATGAGCAGAAATGCTTATTTCTGGAAGGGGGCAGGTCGACAGAGGATAAGAGAGCTCCACTGACTTGCACTCTTTGAGAAATAGGCTTTCTCCCAAAAGTGCTAAATCGCCATTGTGCAAATGGGGGAGACTGCTTGCATGATGGAATTGATGGGGCTGGCTGCATAAGGCCCCCACAGATGGGCAGGTTTAGATAATCTTCTAACTGTGCTATTAATCATAGTTTATTATTGGCATCTGCCTGACATTATCTTCAATTCCCTTCCCATTTAGTCCAGATGAATACAATGGTCAATTATGCGGTGCTACTCCAGGAGAACCAACAGGGTCAAATTCACTAATCTTTCTCCCAGCAATGATCCTCTGATGGGCTGCCAAGGCTTTTAAAGTCCCAAATCCAGGTCAAAAGCCAAATGGAAATGGGTGTAGATAATTAGTTTCATTAAGGAACGCACAGAGTTGAGTGCCCATCAGCAATTTAGACTATATTAGGGTTAAATGACAGAAGTACTAAGTCACCAGGGCCACAACTGGGTTTAAGCACACCTTACTCTGCATTGGGTTATGGGATAGATTAAAAACTATACCTAACCCTCTTCCCAGAGAAAATACGATTTTTATTTGTGAGCTTACCTGGGCGCCAACAATACCATTACCACCGTAGAAGTTTTTGGCATACATATGCATTGAGCCTCCTTTGCCTTTAGCACATCCACCTACCCGACCTGAAATGGTTAAAAATAGATCTTTTACATCTGATTTATTGTCCACTAAAGTATGTGTGTATAGGATAAGGCTCTCTTCTGCCTACTATCTCCCTTTGTAACTAATTGGATAAATGTTAAGAAGATCCCAGAATGATGTACAAAAACCTTCTTTTTGGCAACACATCAAAATTATTAGGAGGACATACTTGCAGCACAAAACAGAACTACACACAAGAATCACAGCTTTCCAGGCAGCCATGGCAGCATAAGTGTTTAAAACAATGGTGCCATTGTAACAAAGTAAAGGAAAACTGCAGCTGAACATGCATAAATGAACAAGCCCTGGGCTCCTTGGAGTAAGGGTAGAATACATGTGTAACTAATTCAGTGAAGTCCTACTAAGTAAATTAGGTTGGAATTTCAAAGTTGAGAGGAAATTTGAACCTAAGCCTCCTTCATCAATCCACTGTGGTTCTATTTCTTCCACATTTACATATTATTTTACTGAACACAAACCTGTGAGCTCAGCAAGGATTTCTCGAACTGAAATACCACGAGTGTATGTAAAGCCATGAGCCCGGTAAGCAGTGATCAAGTGATCTGTTCGATTTATGGCAGCCTCAAGTCCAACACAGCAAGCTTCCTATGGAAAGAAAATACGCCTGAAAGTGTACATAGTCCACAAGTAAGAAATAAAATAAAAAGTATTATACAGACTCTAAACATTCACTAACCCCAGTTTATAGTAAGTGTGCAGTTATCTGTCCTAAATAGAAAGTGGTCTTGGTGAATGCTATTCAGTGACAGCTAAATTACAGGAAAGAGCAGCTGACATTCCTCAGTACATTAACCAAGGAGTAGCTAGAAAAGCTGGGCCTACATCTAGCCTGGCAAGTATCACACTCAGTAGAATAGATATTCTTTTGCTCACTGTGGTTACCATGAACAAACTGCACGGTATAGCTAGTGCACATATGTATTAAGCATTTGTTTCTTCCTTAATTATACTGAGTTATATCTAACATTACACTAGTGTAAAAATGACAAAAGTTGCAGTTGTTCTAGCAGTTGCACAACCACTAGCGGAATTACCACAACTAGCACAAGCAACACGTAGCCTAATGGAGTCTTCAGCACAAAGCCCCTTAACTCAGCCACTCACCTGGCCATCATATAAATGACAGAAGCCTCGAATAATTTTCTGTTTATATAACTGGTCTGCTTTCAATTCCATGCGCCGAATAGTCTGCATAGTCTTGTAGTACTGCAGACCCTGCTCTCGTGTCATCACAGCTGTGGTGGGTGGACCCTCCTCCAAGCGATGAATGTCATGTTTCTGTGAATAATAAAGACAAGCAGTCACTTCCAAGTTGTTCATACTAATATGGTTGTTTAAACCTGACTAAAGACAATCACAGTATAGTCTCTCTCTAGCAAATATAGCTTTATCTGCTCCCTGCCTTTTCTGCATTGTGTCCATGTAGTCCAGGCCATAGTATAAAAAAATGCAGTGTATAGTTGGTAGCTGCCCTGGAATAACCATGGTAACAACTAGACATTTTATTGGGTGGGGCTTCTAATTCCCTGTGGGTGCTGAAGGAGCAGGGCAAGACTACTACTCCAGTTACAACACCTTCATTACAAAGAAAGAACAAAATATTTGGGCTCTTTTTGCTTGGAAGAAAAACACACACCAATAATAGAGGTTTATAAAATATGCATGAGGTGGAGCAACAGGGTAAGAGGGAGAAAAATCTCTAACACTAGAAGTCAGGGTCACCTAACAAACCTGACAAGCAGTACATTCAACACAGACAAAGAAATTACTTCTTTACAACATATACAGAATTTGCTGTCACAAGATGACAGCTGGATTAGGTAAATTGACAGAGGATATATCAACTAGCTAAACAAGCCCCACGGTACTAGCTACAACAGCTAAATAGAAATGCAGGTTGCTTACCTGTAACTGTAGTTCTTCGAGTGGTCATCTATGCATTCACACATATGGGCTTTGCGCCTGCGCAGAGACCAGACCGGAACCTTCTATAGCTGAGTGGAACGTTTTTGGCAGGAACCCCTCCCCCACGCTACCGCGTATGTCCATGGGGTTCCCGCCCTTACCTCAGTTTACAGGAGTCCGACATTGTGCCCCATAAACATGAGTGTAAATAAAATAAAGTACATTCCACATATAACTGTGTCATTTGTAAGTCTCACACCACCAAGTGGGGATGGTGGGTGGGTTGTGTGAATGCATAGATGACCACTCGAAGAACTACAGTTACAGGTAAGCAACCTGCATTTCTTCTTCGTGGTCTCTATGCATCACACATATGGGCGAGTAGCAAGCTGACATATCTTTGGAGGTGGGTTGGTGCATCATCTGAAGATCTCCGAGAGCACTGTCCTTCCAAACGAGCAGTCCTGCCTCACAAGGGTGTCCAAACTGTAGTGCCTAACAAACGTGGATGGAGTGGACCACGTTGCAGCTCTACAGACTTCTGTCAAAGGAACACCTCTGCCAAAAGCAACAGATGTTGCGACGGCTCTGGTAGAATGAGCTGTCACAGGTTTCACCAGCTCTAGTTTAGAGATAGAGTAGGCAAGTTCAATTGTCTCTACAATCCAGCGTGACAGACGCTGGCATGAAACAGGGAGTCCCTTAGAAGGCTCCCCATAACAAATAAACAATTGCTTTGTTTTTCTAAAATTCTCTGTTCTAGCCTTGTAAAAGGCAAGAGCTCTCCTTACATCAAGTGTATGTAAAGCAGACTCGACAGGTGATGTAGGATTCGGAAAGAAAGCTGGTAGAGTGATATATTGGGACAGATGAAAGGTTGACACTACCTTAGGCAAGAAGGCAGGGTCTGTGCGTAACACAACCTTATCTTTGTGAAAGATAGTGTAAGGAGCATCTATCCTGAGAGCCCTAAGCTCACTTGCACGTCTAGCAGAAGTGATGGCTACTAAAGAGACAGTCTTGAATGTTAGAAGCCTAAGGTCAGATAAGGCCATGGGCTCGAAGGGCTTCTTTGTCAATGCCTGTAGCACCACTGACAGGCTCCATGGTGGAACGATACACTTTACTGTTGGTATCGTATTTTTAAGTCCTTTTAGAAATTTCCTCGATGTTGGATGTGTAAAAGGTGTAAAACCATCCATGCCTCGATGAAAAGACGTAATAGCCGCTAGGTGAACTCTGATGGAAGTGAGTTTGAGTCCCTGCTGATAAAGTGCCAATAGGTATTTGAGAATCAATGACAAAGGGCAAGATTCAGGTGCTTGATCATTTCCCAAGGCAAAAGTTTGAAATCTCTGCCACTTTGCCGCGTAAGATTTTCTTGTTGAAGACAATATATGGTCTACAGTTAAATCCTTGGTATGAGGGGAGGAGTGGATGATATCCTCCATGCCATCATCTTAAGGGTCGACAGGTTTGTGTGTCGAACCCTGCCCTGGTGT
Source organism: Elgaria multicarinata webbii (assembly GCF_023053635.1). Lineage (NCBI taxonomy): Eukaryota > Metazoa > Chordata > Lepidosauria > Squamata > Anguidae > Elgaria > Elgaria multicarinata. Next base: position 58,015,492 of record NC_086175.1, on the reverse strand, counting down.
CGAGACAACAGTGTCGGTATCGGCGGGAGTCTGATGTAATTCCCGTCCGACAGTCGAAGGGCGTGGGAGAACCACGTCTGTCGAGGCCACCACGGTGTGATAAGGATGCAGTCCGACCTGTCCGACTGGATTTTGGCCAGCACCTTCGTCAACAGTGGAAACAGAGGAAAGATGTAAAGAAGATTTCCTTTCCAGGTTCTGGTGAAAGCATCTCCTAGCGAGTGCTTTCCTCTTCCTGCTCTGCTGCAGAACCTGGAACAAGCTGCGTTTTCTTCGGTAGCGAAGACATCGACAGCAGGGAGGCTCCAGTACCGAAAGAGAACGTCTCTTACTTCGGTATCGAGCTCCCATTCGTGGTCGACATGGAAAGACCTGCTGAGGGCGTCCGCGATGATGTTTTTCTTGCCCGCTACATGGATCGCCGTCAGGTGAGTATTTCTCTTTATGCACCAGTTCCAAATCCTGAGTGCCGATCGATTCAGAGGATGAGACCTTGTCCCACCTTGTCTGTTGATGTACGCCACTACCGTGGTGTTGTCCGTCGCGATCAGGACGTTTCGGCCCTCGATCATTTGTGAAAAAGTTTTTATTGCATTCTCCACCGCTAGTAGTTCTAGGTGGTTGATATGATGTTCCCTCTGGGAAGGAGGCCAACGGCCCTGAGCTGTGAGGGAGTCGCAGTGTGCTCCCCATCCGATCAACTATGCATCCGTCGTGATCGTTACCGAAGGAGTTTCTTGCTGGAAGGGAACTCCTTCTAGGAGCATCAACATCGAAAACCACTATTTCAGAGATGCCCTTACTTGCGTCGGGATCGACAGGTAAGTTCGCCGGGCATTGTGTCGAAGATCGAAAGTTCTTAAAAACCAGGCCTGCAATATTCTCATTCTGAGTCTTGCAAACCTGATGACTGCAGTTGTAGCTGCCATCAAGCCTAATAGCCTCTGAATTGTCCATGCTGAGACCTTTCAGCGGCTCTCGGTAGCGATGGCTAACTCTTGAAGGGTGCTTGCTCTGGTCGAGGGCAGGTATGCTCTCCCATCCCGAGACGATAGGGTTACCCCTATGAAGTCCAGCTTCTGCTGTGGGGTCAAGATGGATTTCTCCTCATTGACCCACAGACCCAACGAGACCAACAGGTTGAGGGTGGTTGAAATGTCCGCTACCAGATCTTTTTTCGGGACCGTGAAGTATCGGGAGAAAAACCCCTGGTTGAGTTCCTCTGCGGGTACTGGAGAGATGGCTCCTTTCGCTAGGAGGGTCTGTACCTCGAGAAGCAGAGGAGGGGATGGCGCCGTTACTTTCACCCCCGAAGAAGGAGGAAGGACATCGAGCTCGATGGCATACCCCGAGTTGATGATAGTGAGCACCCAGGAGTCCGATGTTATTGACTCCCATTGATGGTAATGTGGTGCTAGGCAGTTCGCAAAGGGAGGTGGATCTGGGATAAAGAAGTCAAACCCGCTGCTTCTTAGAGAAGTCGGGCTGACGTTTGCTTTGGAGCTGTTGTTGCTGCTGCCTCTGCTGACCTTTCGCTGTCGACAATTGTTGCCTGGCTATGGCTGAAGCTTCACTCTGGAAAACTCGTGCCAGCTCTTTTTTGTCCTCTGGGAGATGTTCACATAGTGATCCTATTTTCTCCCAGAGGAAGAGCTGGTGTCGTGCCATGGTAGCCTCGTAGGCTGATGCCCTGATGCTCAAAGAGGCAGAGGAGTAAATCCTCCTGCCCGTATGGTCCAACTTTCTGCCTTCTCTGTCCACGGGTGCAGAATGTGCCTTCTGTGAGTGGCCTTGAGCCGACTCCACTACGATCGAATTAGGTTTGGGATGTTGGACCAGAAACTGTACATCTTCCTCTTGGACTCGATAGAGGGTCTCTAGCCTTTTCGATGTGGCTTGAGTCATAGCCGGTGTTTTCCAAGATAATTGAGCCGTTTGCTTTAAAGCATGTGGAATAGGGATGGCAAGTCGTTGGTTGGTTGTGGACTGGAAAACGTCGTAGATTGGATCGACGACCGATTCATCCATTTGGTGGATCTCCAGTCCTAATGCCTGAGCCATTCTAAGCATATGGTCAAAAAATCTGACCATATCGTCGGAAGGGGGTCCTTGTCATGAACCTCATCTTCTGGTGAAGGCATCGATGGAGTAGCCGACAACCCCAACTCAGAATCCGATGGGTAATTATCCTCAGGCAAGGATACTGTAACCACCTGGAGATCTACATGCTCCGTCGGTACCGTGGTAACCGCGGCAGTTGATGCCGATGGCTGCGTACAGTGTCGAGGCGTCGACACCGTGGACGTTTGGTGGGCGGGCGATGGAGGCAGCGGTAGATGACACATCCTCGTAGGCGGAGGGTGCGCATAATATTCTTCTTGAGGGTACTGGTGGTCACCCTGGAAGTATCATTGTGGGCGATATCGATCCCATACATAGTCGCCACATACTGATTGGGGATAAGAGTATTGAAAAGCTCCTTCCCATTGACACCTTAGAGTGTGCCTTGGCGAAGGCGGTAGAGGGATTAGTCCCTGAACTTCTTGCAGCCTGGCAGGCTCTCGGAAAGAGGCCGCTGAAGCCGAATCCCGCAACTCGCCCTCCGATAGACTGGGAGGATGTGTCGGTACCGTAGCCATCGGTACCGACTGGGATCTCGATACCGAGGGAGGCCTCGGTATCGAAGCGGTCGGTATGGCAGGAGGAGTAGAGTGACTCCTAGCCGGTTCCGCCGTGCGGGATGACCCTAACGAGGGTTTTTCCGCGTCTTTCTTCTTCTTCTTCTTCTTCTTTTTCTCCATTTCAGAAGAAGATTTGGGAGTCCGGGCCTTTTTGGAGATTTTCCTGGCCACGGAACTCACCAGTGACCGTCCAGGCGTTAGGGGTATCTGAGCCCTATTAGCCGCTCTGGAATGTTCAGGCACCTCAGTGCAACGGTCATCAACGGACTTACTGGCTGCCGTTTGTCCAGGCGTTAGAGGTATCTGAGCCCTATTAGCCGCTCTGGAATGTTCTGGCACCTCAGTGCAACGGTCATCAACGGACTTACTGGCTGCCGTTTGTCCAGGCGTTAGGGGTATCTGAGCCCTATTAGCCGCTTTGGAATGTTCAGGCACCTCAGTGCAACGGTCATCAACGGACTTACTGGCTGCCGTTTGTCCAGGCGTTAAGGGTATCTGAGCCCTATTAGCCGCTCTGGAATGTTCTGGCACCTCAGTGCAACGGTCATCAACGGACTTACTGGCTGCCGTTTGTCCAGGCGTTAGGGGTATCTGAGCCCTATTAGCCGCTCTGGAATGTTCAGGCACCTCAGTGCAACGGTCATCAACGGACTTACTGGCTGCCGTTTGTCCAGGCGTTAGGGGTATCTGAGCCCTATTAGCCGCTCTGGAATGTTCAGGCACCTCAGTGCAACGGTCATCAACGGACTTACTGGCTGCCGTTTTGTGCATCCTCGAAGATTCAGCCAAGACTCAACTTTATGGCCTTCACCTAGGCACAGGACGCACAGGGAGTGCCCGTCAGTTGGAGGGAGCTTAGCTCCACATTTCACACACTTGAGAAATGGGGCCTTAACTGCCATACGGCTAAGCGCCGTGATCGAAATCGCTGAGGAAAATCTAACTACTAAAAAAAAAAAATTTTTTTTTTTTTATAGATAGAAGAGAAGAAAAGATGTTAAGAAGTGAGAAATAAGCGAAAAGAGGAAAGATTTGAAGTAAAAAAGGATTTTAAATAGAAAACGCTAAGAGGTTTGGTTCTATAGTCTAAGCACAATGGCGGACGACGAAGAACTGAGGTAAGGGCGGGAACCCCATGGACATACGCGGTAGCATGGGGGAGGGGTTCCCGCCAAAAACGTTCCACTCAGCTATAGAAGGTTCCGGTCTGGTCTCTGCGCAGGCGCAAAGCCCATATGTGTGATGCATACAGACCACGAAGAAGAACCTCTAGGTTCATAGGCAGTATGTCTCTGAACATCAGCTGCTGAGGAGCAACAACAGAGGAGGACTACTGCTTTTATACCCTGTTGGTAGCTTCCTTAGAAGCATCTTGCTGGTCCCTATTTGACACAAGACATTGGATTAGGTAGGCCTTTGATCCAAACTAGCAGGTTTCTTCATATATTGTACAGAAGTCTTCTGCAACCTGGTGCTCTCCAGGTATTTTGGACTTCAACTCCCATCAGCCCCGGGCAGTATGGCTAATGGTCAGAAATCCTGGGAGTTGTCCAAAAACCTGAAAAGCACCAGGTTGGGGAAGACTACAGCAGCCCACTATAAGCCTGTAAAAGGATCCTTCTGTGCAAACTACATTGTTTAAGAAACTGAACATATCTGAGTACAGAAGTCCTTGGCTCCACATATCTAAGACAATAATTTTGAATATTTGAATTTGTTGTTTATTCGTTCAGTCGCTTCCGACTCTTCGTGACTTCATGGACCAGCCCACGCCAGAGCTTTCTGTTGGCCATTGCCACCCCTAGCTCCCCCAAGGCCGTCTGTCACCTTCAGAATATCATCCATCCATCTTGCCCTTGGACAGCCCCTCTTCCTTTTGCCTTCCACTTTCCCTAGCATCAGCATCTTCTCCAGGGTATCCTGTCTTCTCATTATGTGGCCAAAGTATTTGAATAGCATTATATTAAGATGCACTGTAATACAACATTAGCTTTTAGAAATAAAGTAATCAAGCAACTTACCTTAATATCAAATGTCGCCTCATTTGCAAAGTCTGCATAATTACGAGAGGTGACAACCACACGGGCAACCTTTCAATAAAAAAGAGGGTGAAAAAGATATACAAATGGCTGTTTTAAACTATGGAAGATTGTGTTCTACACACCCACACACATTGTACAAAATTTAGGGAACTATCCCATACACGCACATGCACATACACAGCATATTCCTAATACCTTTGCATGAAATTTAATTGTAAGTTGTTTGGGAGCCAATCTTGGTTGAAAAGCAGGGTAGAAATATAATCTCACCTAGCTTAGTATGTTTGTATCATGTTTAGGAATGTGCTCTGTAAATGCTAGGTGGTGGTGATGATTATTAAAGTATACTAGGGACAAGAAACATTTTTAATGAGAGCAGAGATGTTCATGATGTGGAGTTCTACCATGTCCTTGATATTACCCACAGAAGCATGGCAAGCATAGTGGCTTTGTTCATAAAAAATCTGCCTATGGCTTCCGTAATAATCTTTTTTTTATATAGTGAGTGGTGGGTTTTTTTGAGATTTAAGCCAGTACCCAGTTTATGACTTTCTCCTCAGAAACTAGGAACCTGATGTTTTACAAGGCTAAATGAAATGACTAATACTATAGTAAGAAAAATAGATGAGAAAGGTGCACAAAATGTATTTCTACATCAAATTATGTATTGCCAGGTAGAGTGAGAAAAGATCAAACAATTAAAGTAATAATGTGGGCCTTACCTCACTAACAGCTCCCTAGAGCAGCAGAATTGGGAGGAAACAAAATAGAAAAAGACATCAGCTACTATTACAAATCTAAAAAAAATAATTCTTCATAAATAAATTACCCTCAATTGATTTTAAAGGCTACGCTTAATTAGCCATCTAAAGACCTATTTATTATTATACAGCCATGGAATGTTCACTATTCAGGACAGAGTGTAAAACAGACTTGAAGTCTTATTTTGCAGGATTTCTGTGCAATGAAGAGCTCAGAATAATGCCAAATACTTTCTAGGCAGTATGTTCTACAATAAGTCCCCATATCCGTGCAAGCCTTAGTGGACTATATTCAAAGTTAGTTTAACTTAAGTCCAATTCCTTTCCATGGGTATACTCTAAGTAGGACTAACATTGGCTACAAGCCTCTCTATGATAATCTACATACAGGTTCTATGCTGTGCTAATGAATACACAGAAATGCTTCCATTTGTCATATATAGCTGGCTGGTAGCTGAAGGTAAAATATGTTAGCTCTGCCTAGCACTAAGTTCCTATCCTAGCACTGCAATATTATATATGACTACTCCACGTTAAGTCCCATTGCATTCAATGGTAAGTGGGTAAACGACTGCACTCTAATAACCTGCACTACTATAAAGGCTCCAGAGGAACTGAGCAAAGGAAAATACACCTGAAGAGGCTAAAAGACACACTTGCTATCAGGGTACAGGAGGACCAAGGATTACCATTTTCCCCACTTGCCCATTGATCTGGTTCACCATCATAATTCCCTCGATTTTCAGTTTAAGAACAAGTGCCAACTTGTTTCGGAACAAGTGGGCTTGGCACCACCCACATGCAAAAAGTTTTGGGGAAGCCCCAGGTTTGCAGAAGCACAAAAAAATCTTCCAAAAAATATAAAAATGGTAAAAGTGGGTGGGGGACCCAAAACAGCCCAATGAACTGAGCATGCTCAGTAACTAGCCACACGAGTAAAGTGGGGGGAGAAAGCCACATAGAATCAGCCAGCAAAGAAAAGGGTGAGGATGTGGCTGCAGCCAGCAAAGAAAAGGGTGAGGATGTGGCTGCCCACCTGGTGGCTGTTGAGGGTGGGCAGGGGAGTCTAGATGATAGAAAAGGAAAGGACCACATCGAAATAAGGAGGAGAGTGGAAGATGGGCAGTTATATTTCTATGCCTCTTTCTCCATTGTCCCTGCTCCATTTCTCTCCTTATCTTTCCTCCTCTCAGAGAAACTAGCAAAAGAGAATGGAGTATAAACACATAAATAGAACAAGGTTAAGGAGAACCTTTTCTGTTTCACACTTAATTCTATATGTTCCCAGAAGCTGAAGCAAGAGCTTTCCATATAAATCAAAGGAGAAATCTAAGAATTTAATGTAGCTGGGATTGGGCACCACTGTGCCCATCATCACCATAATCTAAAAACCCCAACAATTTGAATCAAAGATTTCCTGCTCTAATTCAGTTCTTATTTAGTGTGGAACTGATAATGCAAGTTGTAATGCAAATGCAATTTGTTTTATCTACACTACAGGTTAGAATGGGCTGTGGTTGGATAAAGTGGCTTACAACAGCAACGAAGCATGGATTTACACTGAATACTGCAAGTCTGGCCCTCAGTGGGTGTTGTCTAGGTCTATTAGATCCCTATTGCAGCTTGAGGATTAGGCTGAAGCCTAGAATGCAGTTTACACCAACCCTATCCTTTAACCTCGCACTTCAGGTTTGGCTGAGAGAACAATAACCATGCAGTGTTGGTTACTGTTATACCCTGGTTGCAAAAGTCAATCTACTTATATTGTCCCCTCAGACCTCCTTTCAGGCCAAACCCAGTCACATGCAAGAGCTTCATGCTCCGCAGACTTGCATGCAGCGGTTGCACTTTTCAAAGACATTTAAAAATGCATGTCAAGTATGGACTCCCATCTTTGATGCTAACTTTTGTTTTTTGGCCACAGATTCAGGTAACATATGCATGACAGGGATTTACTGCACCATTCTGTCCCAGGGCCCTACATGTCATATCCTACTCATGTCCTATTTGTGGGTTTCCCTTGGGCAGCTGGGCACTGTGTAAACAGAAAGCTGGATGAGATGGATCCTTAGTCTGATCCAGCATGGCTATTCTTACGGTCTTAATAATGTAATTGTCACTTTCAGTACTTTCTACATTTAATTTCCCTTTGACCTCACTGTTTACAATTCTTCCCTCACCCTAACAATATATGTACTGTATATAAACCTGAACTTCTTCATAACACTCCATGCATCCGATGAAGTCCATCAAAGTTTATGCCACAATAAGGGCACAATATTATGATGTTTAGACAGAAAAAAAGTTCCGCAACTCCCAGCATTCCCCAGCTTGACTTCCCCGCCCTCACCTTCTGTCTAAACACGCATTAGGATTGCGCCCAAAATGAGTTAGCCTTTAAGATGCCACAAAACTGCTGCAATAGGCTAACATGTCTACCTCTCTTTAAACAACTCCTAAAAGGAGAGGATGCCAAAGAGCTTTTGGAAGCGAAATACGGGTTCGAAAACGCACCGGGGGGGGGGGGGAGGGAGAAAGAAACGCATGCGCGCTGCATAACCTGCACTCCTTCCCACACACCACAACACCCCCCGCCGTGTGAGCCCACCTGACTGCTTGTGTTCAAGGCAGCCAGGCGCCTCGCGCTCTGTCCCCTCCCACAAGGCCCTGCCCTGAAGGGCGGGGGGGGGGAGGGAAATAACTGTCATTTCATAACCGTCGCCAGGGAACTACGGCTGCCGACGCTTCTGTCACGAGGCCGGAACGCCAGCGGGGGAGAGCGGGCGGCGGGAGAGATATCATCCCTATTACGGGGAAGAAGAGGGGCCTGAGGGACTGCTGCGTCCATCACCTTCAGCCCCCTCGACTTTTCCAACCCTATGCCTCCCTCACCGGTCTGTGGGCAGCCGGGCCCTGAAACAGGCGGGAGAGCGCGGCCAGCATCCTGCGCATGGAGTGTAGGGTGGTCCTCGTCGCTGCCGCTCACCCCACCTCCGGCCCTTCGCCTTCTGGTCCGCCGCGTTTGCAGAAACGAAGGCCGGCGAGTCTCCTTCAGGCTTCAGCGTCCCGCCCTCTCCGCTACAGCCTGGCCGACAAGCAAATTGCCCAGAGTGACAGCTGGACGGTAGCTCTTGCCTGCCCTCTAGAGGCTCCCGACAGGATACGGCCGACAGACGCTGTTCCCGGAGGTTTACCCTTTTCTGGAAGGGAAAAGTGGTTTTACGATTACTTCATTTTCTTGTGTTGAAATCTTACCCAAACCCCCAGAAGCGTCATTTAAGGGCGGTGTGCGTGGAAAATATTGCCTCCCCCCCTCCCGCCACCATTTGTTTCAGAATCAGCAACTAGACTTTCTCTATGTAAACCTTAGGCTCTTGTAATTGGCCACTGTGGCTCTTGCTCAGCCTTCGCTATAACGGTGCCCTCTATATGTATTGGACTACAATTCCCACCATCCTCAGTCAGCAAAGCCATAAGCCATGCTGGTTGAGGCGTATAGAAGTTGTGCTCCTATGGATTGAATGCAATGGATTGAAACCTAATAACACTAACAACATTTCAAAGTGTGGTATATAGGCGCCTTTCACAAATGGAGTTAAAGTTGGATATTTGGTCTGCCTTTACTGAAATCTATGTGTAATTTACTCCTTTTTGCTTTTTTTTAGTGAAGGTGTGGAAACTTACAACATGATCAGATCATGCTCCTCCAATCAATGCATGAGACTCCATGCACCTTGCAGTACAGGTGACACAGATATGCCAACTACTTCTGCCTCCAAAATCTGATAAGAGGAAAAACTTGAGGCAAGGCAAGACCAGCGAAAGGGGCAAACATGATCATAGTGCACACACAGGCACACCCATCTCAGAAATAATGGCTCATGTGCCTCCTTAAGCATGTTCAGTGACAGATTTCCACAGCAGCTGTGGAACAAGTCTGAGCTGGCTCTCCAAAGATAAGTACAAGAGGGACAGTAAGAGCAGCAGAAGGAAGTCTGGTTTGCTATCCTGCACACTCTCTATTTCCTTCAAGCTTCTTGGTCTCTCACTTCAGTGCTTGAAGTTGCTCAGAAAATTCTTGGCGATACACACCAACTCCCCTTTGGACAAGATTACCACCTGTCTAGTTTGGCTCTCTCTGGCTCATTTTCCCCTTGCAGGACCATCCCACAAAGATGAAAAAATATATAGTTGGGATAGCCTTAAGATAAGCACATTTCTGTGACCAGGCTAGGAATATTGTCAGAGCATTTCAGCAAGGAGTAGTGGTGTCGATATGGCGTTGCTTTATGTATTGATTTCCCCGAAACCCCACAGCATTGCTGCTGCAAAGCCACATCAGTAGGTTTACATGGCAGAAGTGAGCGTGGGCTATCCACCCACGAAAATTACCACTGCCAGACAACAGTAATGGGCAGCAAATATCAAGGGACTGAAATCCACCCCAAAAAATTGTGGTGAGGTTTCTGGCAACTCTGTGCAACATTGTAGCTTTGTAAGCCTGTAGCTGGGCTTCTGCATAAATTCAGAAAATCAGAAATTCATTGAATGTATGCATTATGCACAATAACTGTCCTTACATTTGTTCCCCAGACCTTAATATCGCCATGGAGGCAATCACTAGGCTTGTCGAGTCCGCCCCCTGCCTCTGGCCTTTATTCTCACTCCTATCCTTTCGGCTCAGACCTAGTTATAAGTATACAAATGTGTCCTTATTTTCATATGTGATATGATAGAGAGTATAGTACCCACGTTTGTGGGTATCATGGTGATAGAAGATCACACTAACTATTTAGGTGGGTATACACACGTTGAGAACCTGCTACTGCTCACAGCTTCCAAACAAGTACTCACACAGCAAAATAGGGATGGTTCACACGTGTATGTACCTCACTTCATTACTCAATACTTGATAACTGGTAGCAGAATGTGTGAACTGACTCCATTTTAAAGCATTGTGTTTGGTTCTTGCACTGGGTGATATAAAAGTTCTGTCTGCAGTTCTGTCTCATGGCCCAGCCACATATGCAAGTTGTATTTGTTATTAGTTAGGGTTGGCGGATCATTGTGGCAGGAGAGGTGGGATGCAGTGGGCTTACTTTTTATTTTGCTGTGTGGTTCTTGTTTTTTCAACTTCCCCTTCACATTGGTTCCAGTGGGGGAGGAAAATGGATTACACCATCTCCAGGCCAGAGCAGGCGGGAGAACTTCTTTGACGGACAAAGGGGCTTTGAATTTAGCAGATTCAAGGCCACCTCAGCTCCATAACTGTAATGCCCCATTTGGAGACATAATGCTGCCCGTTACAAGCAGGAACACCGCCAGCAGCAGACTGATGCCTGCACAGCTTTCTGCAGGCATAACTAGGGCTTCCAGGGCAGACTGGCCACCCTACCAATGGAGGAGCACTTCCACCACCGAACCCCTCTTGGATGGCAGTCTTATAATTCTGTTAGTTGTTTTTGCCACAACAAACATGGATAACCTCTGGAAACATGCTTATACTTGAAAATTCAATGAGAATTGAAATTTCATGTGAAGAAACTGTTTAAAAGTATTGACATTTGTAAAAAATATATACTAGAGTTGAAAGTTACCAGCACTGTAACTTTTTAAAAATCCTATTTGCTGAACGTATGGAAAGCTTGTTTTTAAGCAAAGGATTAGCTGTTTGAGATTACGTTAAGATTAGGGAACGAGTACAAGGTTAGCTTTGCAATAAATATATGTTGCATTAATATTTTAATGGCTGTTATTTCATAACTTGGCACTTCAGATAACTGAAACATCATTAACGTTGATTGGAACAAAAATGTTAATCTGATAAATGATTAAAGAGGACATTAAAATGGCAGCAGAATATTTTTCAATTAATCATCATGAGTCTCCCAAGTGAAAGTAACTGTTTTATGTAACATCTAAGTATTGAGCAACAATGCGTTGACATGTGTTCGCTTAGTATTAACATACCCAAAGGATTGCATGAGGTAAAAAAACTCATTGTTTTCAGTAATCCTGGGTGGGAACTTACAATACCATCATGTTTTGGATGACCTTATGACTCTTAATTCTGGCTGTCACATCATAACATAAAATCTATTCCTCATTTAAAAAAAAAATATTTCAAATTTCCCTCAGCCCCAATTATAAAACAATCTGTAATTTTAAAAAACCGTACTACTTTAGACTTTGGCATGTCCATAGAAGAAGTTGCATCAGGCTTAACACACACACACACACACCACACACACCATCCTTAAAGTGCTTTAGCTTCTGTTCAGTTCTGACCACAGGCCAAACCATATGATCACTCTGTGTGTGGCCAATTGCTTATTTTCCAAGTTCAGGTTGTGGTGTATGTGTTATCTGGTTTACAGATGGTGGTGAACAGGACATCACTTATTTCAAGAACGGATCACACTTTTTCACACCAGCATTAGGAAACATTGTAGTCTGCACATAATGAATTATTCAGATGACCTGTTTGCCACATGATAGATGGACTCTGGGCCTTTAAAAAAGAAAGAAAGTGAAAACAAATATTCCTGTCCACATAGAACACCTTGTATCAATGATGCCATAAGGTGGCACCATGACTTAAGAAATTATAGTTTTCCTTCCCCCATTCAGATGTTCTCATCAAGTGACTATTAAAGTACAGCTAATAATAACACCAATGATTCATATGCTATAGGTTGCTTGGTTACTTGAAAAAAGTAGTATTTCAACATTATTAATGAGACCACATGAAAATAAACTTGTTTTAGTTCAAAGGGTGTGCCTGTTTAATGTTGTTTGCATTTTTATTCCGTATTCTTTTAGTTTGTATGCTTTTATTTGAGTGCAGTACTGTTCAACAGTAAAACTAGTTTTCTCTCTCTTTCCCAGAGAGGCAGTGTCTTCAAATGGTTTTGAATTCTATCCAACTCTATCTCCAAGTGGGTTTGCATTCTGTGTCCAGGGTCAGATCTACCAGTTATAACACTATGAAAGCGGTTTGAAAATGGTATATGGAATGTGTCGTGGGCCCCAACAGTTGTCAGAACATTTCAATACTGTTATAAAGCAGTAGTGTAGATCCTGCCCAAATTGTCAGGCTTAATATTCAAACACATTTTTATTGTGTAGTAACCTTTAGTGGTAAGTTTTAGTGCTTCTTCAAAGTGGTCCAACTTGCAACTTGTTATTTATTTAAAAATTTTATTTGTCACCCTTCGATATAAATATTTCCAAAATGGCTTACATTCAAACAATAAACTATTACAGAAATGCAATAAAATAATATAACAAGAGCATTGGATAAAATCAGCATTAAAATACAGCTATGATCAAAAGAACCTGTTTAAAGCATTCCATAAACAAGTTGCCGCTATCCAAAAGACCCTTTATGTTGCTGCTGCTTTAGCAACACTTTAGCATACAGTGAAAGGCCTCAGAGTATGGGCAAGGTCAAGTTGAGCAGGCAGATCTTTAAGTACCCAGGTCAAGCCTTGAGCCATGAGAGGAAGAAGGTCAGCAACAACAGTTTGAATTGTGCCTAGAAACTGATCAGGGGCCAGTGCATCTGTAAGCCAGGGGTAGGCAACTTGTGGCCCTCCAGATATTTTAACTCTCAACTCCCATCAGCCCTAGCCAGCAGAGTCTAGAGGTTATTACTAGGGCATGGATAACAATGGCCAGGTAAACCCTGCTACTGCTGCATTTGAACAGATTATCTGATGTCTGCAAAGCAGATGGTGTATGTGCAATACGTGTTAAATGTGTCTCAAACCAGAAGTGGTATATGGTTACCAAAAATGCATGTAGACAAGGCTTGTGATAAATCATTTTTGAGATTGCCTGAGAATCATGAATTAGTTTACAAGAAAGAAACATCACTTCTTACATGTTGACACAAAGAGCTCCCTCACTTTCACAATGAATCAGTCAAAGAAATAAAACCGGACAAGTTTTCTCTCACTGTCATTTGTGGTCCTGATTCACCCTAGTTGTGCAAAGGGAGGCTCCATTGATTAAAATTATTTATTTATTTATTTATTTAGCACCATACAGCTAGATAATAGAGCAAAACGCTGCACTAGTACAGCAGAGAAATTGCTCAGAAGTTACACAAATATCTATCTTGATCACTTGACATAGTCTTTGGATTCCAAATACTGAGCATGCATATTGCACATGAGCAGCAGATTGGCAGCCCCACCCCTTTCACTGTGTCATTGTTGTGTAAATATTAACCCTGGTACAGGGTGAGAATGGGGTGGGCCAAGGGAGGAGGGAAATGTAGGCGCAAGGAATAATCAACCAGCAATGTGCCAAATTGTCCAGCTGTTTTGGAGAACAGAGAAATCCCAAAGGCTTGGGGAGTGGCATGAGCTCTGAACTGTCATAAACACCTATCTCCTCTTCATTCAGGATCTTGCTTGCTTACTTTTTAAAAAAACATTGTCAGAAATGGACAAAGGGATTTGGAATTGTGATCACTTTCGAACGTTCCACAGGATAACTGTGGAGTCTTCCCTTGGGCAGACCCTACTATTTGTCTGACAGCAGCTTGGTACTGGAACTTTAACTAAACTTGTTTGTATTTGAATAGTAATGTGTTTCATATGAACAGATGTTTTAAATGGAACAGGATAGAGAAGAATGCATTGTTCAAAAATGCCAGCAGAAGCCTGTGCAATGGCATAAACCTGCATGAGTTCAAGAGAAAATCAGATGAAATGGGGGGTGGGGGGTGGGGGGAAAGCAGGCTATGAACTGGTATGCAGAATCTTGTTAAAATTCAAGAGTTTATACTTCAACATGATTTATTAAGGAGTTTCCAATAGCTAAAGGGAAAGAGATGTAAAATTAAGTTTACATAAGCAAACAACAAAACAGTTCAAAATCTTAAAAATATATAACAAACTTGTTTTATTTGTAAATAGGAGGAGCTGACCATAATAAATTGCTCCAGATGTAGCCTCTCCTGGGTAATGAGTCATTAGTGGTAATAAATTCAATTATATGATTGCTTGCCTCTGACACACTTGTTTTGCCATCATGGTCCCTGAAACACTGGAAAATATGTTGAAAAATATAAGTACAACCATAGTACATGCTTACACATATGAAACATGAAGTGGCACTCCTTTAACACACTGCATTGTTCTGAATTCTGTTAAAAGACAATCAAATATGCAAATGTTTATATTTTTAAAGGCACTGTTTCAAGCCAAGATGGCCACACATTCGTAGATCAGAGTGCGTGCTCATGCAACAACCTAAATTATTTCTACATAAGAGTAATGCCCAAGACCAAGAAACCGGGTTAATGCTCATGGCATTTTAGTGTCTGCCTGCACTGGTGGTGCAACCCATCTTCAGCAGAGCTGCAAGGAGTGTAGTAAGTTATGAGACCCCCTTGATCTCCATCTGATCTACAAATTGCCCATGCTCAAGCCTATAGATTTCAATGGGCCTACACTCACCATATGATACCATGTTATGGTAACTGCATGATAACCTCACCAGTGCCAGCTCCTGTCTGTATGGTCAAATAATTGTATCAAACTGCCACATGTGAAGGTTTAAAGGTTGTTAGGGGGGTTTGCATGCTGAAATATTGGTGTTGGCAAGAAAAATTAAGAATTTAACCCTTTGTGTGCTGGTAGCTTCACACAACTGCCTGACTATGGCCCCGTTCAGAAGACACCTTAAACCACGCTTTAACCATGGTGAATAAGGCTTTTTGCCTTATTCACTGTGGTTAAAGCCATGGTTAAGGTATCTTCTGAACAGGGCCTATATCAGGGCAACAGACACAGAAAGACACTGGGGCAGGATCTACACTACTGCTTATAACGGTTTATAATGGTTTTGACAACTGTTCAGGCCCAGGACACATTAGATAAACAGTTTTCAAGCCGTTTTAAAGTGTTGTATCCTGCTTAGTGTAGATCTGGCCTGGATTTTCAACCTTTTCTGTGTGACCCTAAGTTACTTCTTTCTTTTCACTCACTTTGTTCAAACATTATTCATAATGTTCTGTGATTTTTAAATGGTATGACAATGTCACTTTACTTCAATTGTCATCATTCAGCTGTTTCCTATTTCATTCCATTCTTTTCTGTGTCCTCCTCGTCAAGCCTCGAGCTCAGCAGGTCAGGATAACATCTTGTTAACAAATCTTATGAGCAAGTACAATGGCACAGCTTAAAAGCAGAACTATAAGCATCCAAGTTCACTACAGCCTTCTACACGACTAGTAAACATATGACTAGTGAACAACAGTATAAGAGATCAGCACTTTCTGGGCTAATCTAATAGTGCTTCCCAATGGAGGGCATATAGTGCTAGCAATCAAATAGCACTGTGCAGCTATTTCCTCTTTTCCTCCTTAACACTTTTTTTCTGGTAAGAAAATGCATGGAAGAAGTGGTGGGAAAACAAGCGAAGGCTACCAATGGAAGATATGGCCATCTTGACCTCCCGTAAAACTCTGTCCACACAGCAGTTTGATTGCACAATAAATTCATTGTTCAATTCTGGTAGTGTAAAACTCTAGTATCAAAGAAACAAATTAACAGTTCAATCCTATATATGTCTACTCATAGACACATCCCATTAGGAGAGCCAGTGTGGTGTAGTGGCTAGAGTGTTGGACTGGGAGTCAGGAGATCTGGGTTCTAGTCCCCACTCAGCCATGGAACCTCACTGGGTGACTTCAGGTCAGTCACAGACTCTTAGCCCAACATACCTCACAGGGTTGTTGTTGTTGGGAGGATAAAAGATAAAATGGAGACAAGGAGGATTATGTATGCTGCCTTGGGTTCCTTGGAGAAAAAATGGCAGGATGTAAATGTAATAAATAAATGTTGTGGTTTTTGTTGTTTTCTTTTGGAAAACAAGACGCTGCAAGAACTCTTCTAGGACTCATAAAATAGTAAGAAAAAGGAATTATTCTTTGCATTTGATAAGATGGTCACTTTAAATTTCATACTCTATTAATTGTTCCAGTGTTGTTTTGTTTTTCTTTTTGGATGAGTTTCAGTTGATACAGATTGAGGATGTTGACAAAGTGCTTGGACAGCTTAGAGTGACCACTTTCCTAATGGATCCTTGCCCCTCGTGGCTTATAAAAAACAGCAGGGAGGGAACAGCCGGCTGGGCCAGGGAAGTAACTAATGCATATTTGCAAAAGGGAGTGGTCCCAGCCCCCTCCCCGAAAGAGACAGTTGTGAGACCACTCCTGAAGAAATTCTCTCTGTCCCAGAAGGTCTTAACAACTTTAGGCTGGTGACAAATGTCCCTTTCCTGGGCAAGGTCCCTGAAAAGATGGTGGCCAACCAGCTCCAAGCACTCTTGGGTAAGATTGATTAGCTGGATCAATTTCAGTCAGGGTTCAGGGCAGTTTTTTCATAGAAACAGCCTTGGTCACCCTGTACAATGACCTATGTTGGGAGAGAGGCAGGGGGAGTGTGACCCTGTTGATTCTCCTGGATCTCAGCGGTTTTCGATACTAATGACTATGGTATCCTTCTGTCTGAGTTGGGAGTTGAGGGTAGTGCCTTGTAGTGGGCCCACTCTTACTTGGATGGCTGGCTCAAGAAGGTGCTTCTTGGGGAATATTGCTCAACCCCAAGAATTCTCCACAAGGGGTTCCTCAGAGGTTGCTTTTGTCCCCCATGCCGTTTAACATCTACATGAAACCGCTGAATGGGGTCATCCGGAGTTTTGGAGTATGTTGCTAGCAATATGCTGATGTCATGCAGCTCTACTTCTCCTTTTTGTCTTCATCAGCTTAGGCTGTGAATGTGCTGAATCAGTGCCTGGCTGCGATAATGGTCTGGATGAGAGCTAATAAACTGAAGCGCAATCCAGACAAGACTGAGCTGTTAGTGGGTGGTTCTTCTGACCAGATGGAAGGGGCTCAACTTGTTCTGGGTGGGGTTGCACTCCCCCTGAAGGAGCAGGTTTGTAGCTTGGGGGTTCTCCTGCATCCCTCTCTATCACTTGAGGCCCAGGTGACCTTGGTGGCTCAGAGTGCCTTCTACCAGCTTCAGTTATGGCCCAGTTATGGCTCTGTCTGGACAGGAATAACCTGATTTCAGTAATCTATGTTTTGGTAATCTCTAAATTAGATTACTGCAACACACTCTATGTGGGGCTGCCATTGAAGACTGCTCAGAAGCTGCAGCTTGTGCAAAATGCAGCAGCCAGATTAATAATTGGGACCAGAAGCACATAAGACCAATTCTGGCCCACTTGCATTGCCTGTCCGTATGTTTCCGAGCCCAATTCAAGGTGCTGGTTTTAACCTATAAAGCCTTACATGGCTCGGGACTGCAATATCCAATGGAACGCCTCTCCAAACCTGAACATACTGGGAGACTACAATCAACATCTGGGGCTCCCCTCTGAGTGCGTCCTCTGAGAGAGGCTCAGACGGTGATGACAAGAGAGAGGGCCTTCTCAGTGGTGCCCCCCTGACTAATAAATGAGCTCCCCACTCAGGCTTGCCTGGCACCAACACTGTCATCTTCTTGGTGTCAGGTTAAGACTGCCCTCTACTCCCAGGCATTTAATGGCATTTATGATGGGGGCATTTATGCCAGTCATCTAAAAAGGTCTAGTATTTCATTGGAACTGCTTTTAGCTGCCTAAATTGTTTTACATTTTGTATTTGTAAATGTTTATGCTGTATTTTATTCTGTATTTTTTAAAATCATTTTATGAATTGTAAACTGTCCAGAGAATTTCAGCTATTGGGAAGAATAAAAATGACAGAAATAATAATAATAATAATAATAATAATAATAATAATAATAATATGCAAAGTTGCTATTTTAAGATAGCAACTCCTATCAAAGAACAGGAAATTCCAAGATATTATAGCTGTGCTTCCCAGATGACAATCTTAGATTATTCAGAGGGTGCTTTTTAAAAAAGGGAAAAAGGGGGAAAAATAATGGAAACACTGAGCTGTTGTTGGAAATAACAAATGAAAATTCATACATTACTTGCACTCAACACCTGCAAGGAAGACCCTTGACTGTTGATCTAATTCATCCTTTTTAACAGGTAAACAAATAAGAGGCTGAATTGAGACCAGTGGTTACTATCACAAGGTACCTGCTACTAATTATTTTTAAATGCCCTTGGGAAACAGCATGGTAGAGATGGGGAAAAGGAACAGTTTGAGAAGGATTATAATAGGTGAATTTTGTAAGATAGAAGGGGCTGGAAAGGCAGTCCTGGCAAGAGACATAGGGAGCTTTAAAAGTGAGGGCTGGAAATTTAAAATTGGTGTGCTAATGTAAGGACTTTGAGGATGGATGGGAGGGCATGCTCAGAGCAACCGAAATGCAAAGTAACTTTAGTGAAGGCATTCTGAATTTACTGGAGAAATATGACTCAAAAGTTTATAGAACCCATTATTTTTTCCTCTGTTAAATATATATTGTGGGTAGGCAAACAGATTGTTTGGCTGAGTGTGTTTCCATGCAAATTCTACAGTTATTTGAGTTAAGAAAGGCGCTTATTAAATGTTGAGGAAATGGAAAGAGTGGAATCTGCCAGCCCTTAAATTACAAATAAATTGCATCTTGCAAATATGAACTTTGCTTTGTTAGCTGCAGCATATGGGGGAGGGGAGGGCTTTTAAATTCAGCTAGATCACTGCAATGAATTTAGATAAACATCTTGGGGGTTGTGGGGGAGGAAATCATACTATTCCACTACACTTTTTATTTAATTGGGAAATCAGTTTTCCATAGTATACTTAATCTACAAAGTATTCTGGTAAGCAAGTGCTTATTGACTATTATTGGGGGTTTATGACAACTGGATAGCAATATTGCAACTAGTGAGAGAAATGCAAATTATTTTGACTGTATGGTATTGGGAAATTAAAAGGAAATAGCTGAGTGGGGAGATTTTATGTACCAGGCTTCCTCTTTGCATTTACCGTAGAGCAAACTCCCTTGATGGGGGGAAATAGAATATGCGGTGGAGGGAGCTGAGAACATTTTTTAAAAAGCTGAATGGTTGAAACAGATGACTACAGGTGCAGTCCACTGGAAACTTCTCCTTAAGTATAATGGGACTTAACCTTGAACAGTTTCTCTAGTGTATTGTGCCCTGAGTCATCTGTTAATGTATTACTAAATATGCATTCCCGGTAAAAAACAGTTGGGCTGTATGTTATTTGGCTTTGGAATATGGACTTGGTCAGGTGCTTTGTGCAAGTTTTGCAATATAGAATTGGACTGTATGGTATTACATTATTCAATTAAGATTAGTCAATTAATTTAACACTAGAAATTTATTTATTTATTTATTTATTTATTTATTACATTTCTATACCGCCCAATAGCCGGAGCTCTCTGGGCGGTTCACAAAAATTAAAATCATTCAAAGTATAAAACAACAGTATAAAACCATAATATAAAATACAATATAAAAGCTCAAATCAAGATATATTTGATGATATATATTAGTGTAAGTCCCCTGCCTCCAGAGAGAGCACACATGCTACTGCCACATCGCATCCCATCCTCATCCTACATCACGCCCCACCGTCCCCTTTTTCTTTACCACCGTCTCTCATGCCCGCCCACTCCCCCTTACTTTTACTGATGCAAGCTATGGAAATGGAGGAAATAGCCAGTGCAGCACTACAAAGAGTCAACTAGGCCAAAACCCCTGGTTCAGAGGGAGTCCTTCCTCAGAGCCAGGCAAGGGAAGGATCTCACAGGAGATCACCTGTACAAATTATCTCCTGGGACACCCTTCCCGCAGGGCCTTGCTCTGAGGAAGGATCCCCTCTGAGCCAGGTTAAGACTGCCCTTTAAGAAACTGCCTTGTGTTTTGCACTGGGGGTCGGGTGAGGTGGGGGCTGATTTTCAGTGGTGTGGTAAAACTAATTGATGCTCTTCTGAACTCCTCTTGGGGGGTGGTTGCAATTCCACTTTCCCCCCAGTGCCCCAGAATGACACAATGTATGTCATATAGCATTGCTCTGAGGTGCTTCTATGTGGGGGAAAGTGTATCCACAATCTAAGAGGCGTTAGAAGGAATAGCAGTAGTTGCATAAATTACCTTCTCTGGAGCCTTCAAATGGAGCCATGAAATTGGAATTGCATTCCAGCATTAGGTAATCCACAACTTCCTGTTCCACATAATGGTTGACAACTGACTGTAGGACAAACGCCTCAATTTACCTCAATTTACAATCAATATGCAATTATGGATGCTTCATTTAAAGGAAATGCAGTTTTACCTAGTGTGATTGGAATCATTGGATATATAGTTGAGAAGATCTTAAATTTAAGATTTTTAATTTCACAAGAATTCCAAAAAGAAAAGAAAAAAGATTGTATTATCAAGTATGATATGCCGTTTCTCCTTCCTTTAGTATGTATGAAGCAGTGTATGAGGGGAATACCTTAGCATATTAGAAATTACTATCAGATATGACAAACTTGAAACATGTTCTGAGTTACATGGCAATGGGAGGTTTACATTTTATGTGGAAACATTAGCTGCCTTCAAGATTGTTTTTATATCATGAGGTTTAGACTAGTGACACTTTCATTGCTGCCTTGATTTGTGGTATGACTCCTACTAATTTGCTTCTAGGTGTCAAGACCTTCACGGATAATCTGGATAATGCCCTTAATATTACTACTTGGCCTCCCCCATGGTTGAAAGAACATTTATAAAAATGCACATAGCCAGACAGTTTCCAGTTGGACATCCCCAAGTGAGAAAATGAAGGAGCATAAATTATCCCTGCAAAGGTCTGGAATATATTACTCAACAAATTACCTCCAGATCAACCATTTCCCCCCAGACATTAGACTAGGAATAAATTATCCATTTAGTGTGTTTTTTAAAGGACTGATCTGTAGCCAAGTTATGCCCCTTTTGGTACTTGGCCATCAGGACTAACCCAAAAAGCATGCAGATAGGAAAACCCTGCTCTCGCCTACGGAAGTGATTATTCACTGCAAAGAGCATGCCTGTGTTATTTCAGCAGAATTTCATACCAAAGTTGCTAATAAACATTCTACTATACTGGGTTGCCTGCTCTAGATGTTGAAGGCTTCCTAAGCCTTTGAGGGCTATATAAATGAAGAGAATTTTGTCAGATGTGATTCTTCCCACCACAGTGCCACATTTTCAAAGGGAAAGCAATACCTGGGAGAAATCCACCTTTTCTTTTTAAAATATTTTTTCCCCATTGTAAAATTTCAACCAAACCAAACCATAAAGAAGAAAAGAATATATGAATATATCACTTTCAATACATGCATCTGAAATGTATGTATATGAAATACAGCTTTCTAAGAATTATACATAACTTCAACAAAAGCGGACCAAATATCCAAATAAGTATCCATTTGCAAGTGGCATCTATATACCACCCATTCAAATGTTGAAAGCTGGGTTCTCAATCCATTGCATTATAGGAGGTGAGCGATTATTCTACCATTGTTGTAATACTGGACATTAGCTGTCAAAAGGGCATGGAGAATCCATTTGTGCTGACCATGTGCTAACTTCCAGGAAGCAGGTAGATAATTTAAGAGGACATGTATATCACTAAATTTATTTATTTACTGCACAGGGGAGGGTTTTCCAAAAGGTGGGCAACATTACCAAGAAGTTCTGCTGTTGAGGTATTGCGTGGCAATGTTCTGTTAATTTCAGAATGACCAGCAAGGCCTCCTCTGACGATCAGCTGGGTTAAGGGATGGTGGTCTGCTAGATATCCTGGTCCCAAGTTGTTTGGGGCTTTGTATGACAATAACATAATCTTGTTATATACAGAGTGCCCAAAGCACACAATGACAAGATATACATTCAGGGATGGACAGTGATAATTAACCTTGTTTATTCACAGATATAACTGATGCATCCACCTGCATGGTCATCAATGGCAAACTGCTGGTTACAAAACTGTACATGAAAATTACACCTGATACAATCCTATTCATCTTTTTACAATAAATAATTTCTAATGCAAGATATACATAAATCAAAACCACAGTCACAGTTTATAGACACAATACAGTGCTGGTGATGACATCAGTATAGTAACCTTGTCAACTATATTTATAATACGAGGTTATGTTTATTGTTTTCTTGTTCTTATCAGCATTGTAAACTTTATTAACAGGCCTCCGGTTTGTTTGTCCTGTTTGCGCGGTAGCTTCTTCGGAAAAAAACGCAACGATGAATCAGCTGAAACCCGTAGATTATTGTGGGGTAGACACTTCCAAAATGAAAAACAGCTGGTATGCCTTGAGCTTGGAAAAACGCAAATAGCAGCTGAGAACAGTAGTCTAATCATGAGATACCCAGTGCATGGATCACCATGGCTAGGCTATCCATATCCAGGAAAAATTTATTTATTTATTTATTTATTTATTTATTACATTTTTATACTGCTCAATCGCTGAAGCTCTCTGGGCGGTTCACAAAATTAAAACCATAACAAAACAACCAACAGTGTAAAAACACAAATACAAAAAAGTATAAAACGCGTAGTTGGTGTACAAACCGTAGGTGGTAATGGGCGCTCCAGGCCACCAAGGTCACCTGGGCCTCCAGTGACAAAGATGGATCCAGGAGCGTCCCTAGACTATGTACCTGCTCCTTCAGAGTGAGTGCAACCCCATCCAGAAGAGGGAAACAGCTTGATTCCCACACCTGAGAACTGCCAACCCCTACGGTCTCTGTCTTTTGGGGATTCAGCTTCAGTTTATTACCCTTTATCCAAGCCATACTTATTTACATTAAAAATGCACGTTAATTGGATTCAGACAATTAATGTCACATCTAGTTTCATCATAAGAGATCTGTTCATGTATCCAAAGTTAGGGGATGGGGGGACATTTTGAAAGATCGATCTCAATTCAGCCAAATCAGTCAGAATACATAAGGCTGCTGAAATTACTTGCAACAGTCAAAAAATAAAAGAGGGAAGACTAAGATTCTGAATAGACACACTTGTGAACAGGTGTAGGGGTTTGGCTGAACAGTGGGCTCTGCTGCCCCTTGACATTGGACTTCTAAAGACATATATACAGCTTATGGTCAAATTCTGATTGCTTTTTCCTAGTTCCCTTCACTGTAATTCAGGCATGCTGCCTGCTTTGTCTGGGGATAGCATTTGGCTGGTAAGCTGTCCTCGTTGAGTAGGTTTCCCCCAAAATCTTCACATTGCACTGGAGTTGCAGGGGGATCATACCTATATGAAACATAACATAAAGTGTAAAATCTCGTTATCTATGTCTGCTAATTAATTACAATCTGACAGTAATAATAACATCCCTCTTGGTTTTCTTGGGCAGGATCTACACTTCTGCTTTAAAATGGTTTATAACAGTAGTGACAACTGTTGGGCCCAGGACAAACACCATATACAGTTTTTAAACCGTTTTCAAAGTGTCACATCCTGCTTGGTGTAGATCTGGCCCAAAAACGGAGATTGAAAAGCATTTTCACTTTTCTATGTCCCATATTTCATGATGTGACAATTTTTTGAGAATGCCACTGAGACAAGTAACTACTTCTCGCTCCATCTGACTAGTTGTTTCCCAAACTTGAACGGGTGTCTTTAAGATTCACCGGATCCAGAAAGAATACAACGGCTTTAAGAACAGACCCCACTCAGTGATAGATTTACAAATCTTTACCAAATGTTTTGGGCTTCAAGAATTAATATATATGAGTAGTAGTCCCTGAAACTTCACTCAAGCCAGACAACACAAATTTGGTATTAAAGAATACATTTTTATCATTCAAAAGGTCTAAAAGAATAACAAGCTTTAGCTGAGATGAGGCTGATCATAAACTTTCCTAAACATGCACAAGTTATAATCACTAAAAAAAAAAAAAAAAAATGAAGACAGTAGCAAGCATATTGTTAACATAGTAAAACCCAGGTTCCTCTCAATCTAACAGTCAATAACAAAGTTTCATATTTATCTAAATATAAGGCATGGTGGGCAAAGCCAGCCTAAGCACATAGGATGGGTTTCTCATTCTCCCAGGATCTCTCTCCCCAACAAATCAAACTTTGATCTTTTATAACCCCTATGACGTCAATGACCTCATCCTTAATTTTCAGACCTGGCTATACCACCATTCCCATTTTTTTCAGTGTAGCCAGGTCTGCCACTGTCACCACTAACATAGAGGAAGGTATCCTCTAAGGAGCATGCTGCTTCCAGTACTTGACTGACCTGTTTCCTGGCAGCCTTCCTTCATTTACAAGAATACATTCCCTTGTTAGCTCACAAAACACACAGAACTAGTCACACCTACAAGTTATAATAAAATCTTATCAATTCCACGCACTACAATGCATATTCCACTACACATCAACAGAAATAATCACATGAAACCATTATTCATCATACCTATAGCAAATAACTGGCTGACTAATAGGATATGCTGGTAATGCAAAAGGCTGCAAGTGTAATTGCCTCTGCCCATGCATATTTTGTATGTTGTTTATGGTTAAAACTGAATGTAATTTGGCTAGGGACCCCTGTCCTGTAAAAAAAAATTAAAATACCTACTCTAGGGCACAGCTCTGTTGTAACACTAGCTAAAAGACTCAGCTATGAACCAGAAAGTCCCTGGTTTGAACCTCTCCTCTACCATGAATTTACTAGTTGGCCTTAGACAAACTATTCTCTTTCAGCTTGAGTCACACCATCTGCGATGTGAGGGATAATAATGCTGACTTGCCTTATGGGGTTGTGGTAAGGATTGTACTAGATGGTGTATGTGAGCCATTTTGAACACTTGGAAGATATACAAATGTACATAATTTTTGTATCATCATCATCATCATCATCATCATCATCTTTCATAAACCTCCCAGAAAGCTTTGGCTATTGGGCAGTATAGAAATGTATTTATTTATTTATTTATTTATTTATTTTATTTATTTATTACATTTTTATACCGCCCAATAGCCGAAACTCTCTGGGCGGTTCACAAAAATTAAAACCATCATAAAACAACCAACAAGTTAAAAACACAAATACAAAATACAATATAAAAAGCACAACCAGGATAAAACCAGGATAAAACCACGCAGCAAAATTGATATAAGGTTAAAATACAGAGTTAAAACAGTATAATTTAAATTTAAGTTAAAATTAAGTGTTAAAATGTAATCAGTCAATCATCATCGCCATTATCATCATCATCTCTACTATAGTTTCATGGACATCCAGAAGACAGTGTTTTTGTTCGGATACATTGTACCTAAACTAAATATGGATTACACACCACTGTTGTTCATTGTCCAATACAACTGTCTGGCACATCCTCACTATGCTTATGTTGGCTAGTCTTGAATCAATTTCTCTAACTGGTAATTCCTTGAACATTTTTTAGTCCAAATATTGGTTTGTACGTGTCAAAAATGGATGAGCTAGACTTCTGTATGTTGCAAAAGGTCACTTATTTATAGAAGCATTTCAAGCAACCGTCAGCTCTGCATAATGTTGTAAAACACTTTTATCCCACATGTATTCTATCATGTATACCAGCCAGACTAAGCATCCTGTAGCATAACTGAGAACCACACTGTCAGAAGCTTCTGTGCCCCTCCACCTCTTGAAGTCTGTCTACATAATCAATTCAGGCCAGGTGCAGGAGTCTGCAATTGATTACCACCCCCCACCCCAACATTAAAATTATGAAGTTTTAACAGTTAACTTTCATCTCCTGACAAACCAACTGCTACATAGAGTTGAACATTATATGTTAGTTGGCTTAATTGACAGATGGTAAGCAAGAACACATCATTGTGCTTCTTGGCTTCATCTTCAGCTACTTCTGGAAAATAAGCCCACAAAAGGCCATTGCTATGGATAGACAGGATCTTTTTATATTATCTAAAGTTTGGTCGATCCTGTTCCTTTGGAACCGAATAAGAACATAAGAGAAGTCCAGATGGATCAGACCAAAGGCCAAGCAAGACAAGCAATCTGTTTCCCATAGTAGCCAACCCACGAGAGCGTACACAAGCAGGACATGCCTGCAACAGCAGGAGGGTGCTGTTGCTCCCCAGCAAGTAGTATTCCTAGGAGAGCTGCCTCAAAACCTGGAGATAATATACATAGCTATCATGACTAATAGCCACTGATGGCCTTATCCTCCATGAATTTGTCTAATCCCCTTTTAATGTCATCCAAGCAAGCAGCTATTGCCATATGTTTGGCAGTAAATTCTATCAATTAAGAAGCATCATGTAAATATCAATGGGGCTGCTTTTGATGTTATCTTCCCCCTATTATCTTCTTTAAGGATGAAGTTCACACATGTCTGCTCATGATTATTTCAACATTGGATGATAATTTACATCTGTGAAACTGCCATCTTTGTCATCTGTGAAACAGCATCTAATATCACCTCAATGCCATACTTTTGCATGGACCATTTCATATGTGCACAAGTTATGACGTATTGAGTTAGCGTAGTAAACGAGATCAGCCTAAAGACACAAATCAGGGAAGTAGGTAGGAAGAGCTGGCCCTAACATGAGGTGGAGTGAGGCTCAGAAAAAGAGCAATGAGCAATAGCTAACAGTTGGAGTGCAGAGTCCCTGAAACTGGATGCAATAGTAAGCATTTGTGAAGGAGTAAGAAAGAAGAGTTGGTGCCACTTGAGTGCTCAGCCAAGACTCATGCCTCTGCCACCTCCATGAAACAGGGGGAATGGAGAAACTGCAGTGACTATGAGTATATGTACCCCTTCCCCCTTTGGAAATGCAATTCCATGTGTGGAGTTTGTTCTGCTCTATGCATGTATCCAAGCTAGGGATGTATGAGAATTTCAGCTTTGTTCGCAAAGCATCCAAGCATGCCCTGTTTGTGTAAGGATCAGGCCTGCTCTCCCTAGTGTGTGGGGGGAAGGGGTTTCAGGAGGTCAATGAGACTCAAGAAGAAGAAGAAGAAGGAGGAGGAGGAGGAGGAGGAGGAGGACTAGAAATTTACCAGCCAAGACAGGAAACGGGAGAGAACATCCAAGATTCTTCAGGAGTCAAGCAGGGGTGGATCTACACTACTCTTATAACGTTGTTCATGTCCATTTGCAGCGTTGTTATCTGTTTCGCTTTTGAACGTCACGGGGCACACTTAGGGAATGTAGTGTTACTTACCTTTAGCTTTGTCGTTATTTATTCATTATAGCAGTGCACACTGTTTCTTCTATCGTTGTAACTTTTCTGCCTCTGCTCTGGGAGTATGCTGAGCTGCACTGTTTGCTCCGCCTACTTCCTTTTCTCTTTCCTTTGCCTCCACGCCTTTCCTATCTTATCTGTGCTGCTAGAGCGCTTTGCTAAACGTGGGGAACAGAAGTTGAAACGCCCACAGGGAAGCTTCAAACAGAAGTTGAAACGCCCACAGGGTTTGTTTTATACTTTGAATGGTTTTAGTTTTTGTGAACCGCCCAGGAAGCTTCAGCTGTTGGGTGGTATAAAAATGCAATAAATAATAAATAATATAACAGACAAACAGGGAGCGGGGGAGGGGAAGGAACAAGGTAGCAGAATCAGAGAATTCAAACTAAAAATGGCGCGAACGAACAAGGCAGCCGCTAGGTGGGAAATCACGTTGTCCTACCCTCAAAGCTCTGCCCACATGTCTAAATGTGATTTAACTCCCCCAAAGACATATACCCATAACGTGGTGCAAACTTGGATGTGATCCCAAAGTTGTGGTAAATCACAAATGTGAATATGTGCATTATTGTGTTAAAAACCTGGCACTACGGCGAATGGACAGCTGCGTCATGTGTCCTGAAACGTGAATATGTGCATTTAGGTCAGAGTAAACAAGGCGTATAGACAAGCCCTAGGACTTGATGTACAACTATGCTCCTCTCCTGTGCAGTCTGTGTCCTGCTCAATCTCCACTCCTAATTCAGCTGCCCAGTGTATCTTCAATGGCAGAATGGCAACTCCAACAAAGGGTCCTCCCAGTGTATCTGAGGTGCTCCACTGGAATAGTGGGCTTTCTGCCAAATCCTGTAACCACTCAACTAGCGGAACTTTAGCATAGGATTGTGCCCTTAATCTGCCCCTTTGTATGCATGAAAATGTTCTCATAACAAGCCCTAGCTTAATGTTCCACTGTTGAGTCTTGTTACAGAAATGATTGAGTCACATTGTTAAAAAGGTTAATTACTTTGCTAATTGATTGTCTCACAGTAAAATGTCCATGAGAAAGTCTTTGAATACTCTCTTTAGAGCACATGTAAAAATAAATTAGTGTGCCTCCATTCCATTAGTAATTGAGGGGGGGGAATTCATTTCAAACTTGTAGTGTGTTATATTTGGAAATTTAAGTGTTTTTATCATAGTGGAAAGCCTGCCAGGGACTTAAAAATCCAGACAGAAATAGTACAGCTGCCTAATTTGTGTCTTACTATTAAAGTTCTCATTTAATTCTAATTAAGCCTCCCTTGCCTTTCACTAGCATAGAAGCAAGTGCACTTTGCCATCTGGTTTTATTTTTGAAGAGTTACAGCTTGGTTTTATAAAGGAAAATATGAGGAAAAGTAAATTCAATACTTCACATAGGAACAATTTAGCCCAAAACCCTAATTTAAGTAGCATGTAGTACTGTGATGACACTGAACTGAGTTTTAATGCAAAATTTGTAGAATGCATGGCATACAATCCACATATAAATATCAAGGATCCTCAGCTTGCATGTAGCTTGTTCTGGTTTATAGTATCAACAGAGGAAACTAATATTATATTGTGAAGGCGCAATACTATGCAAGTTTAGATAGGAAAAAAGCCTACAAGATCTTTTTAACATCTGTTGAAATTTGATGTTGTATTGATTTTATATGCTCTTTTAATTAATTTTATGTATCTGATTTATATTGTATTGTACTAATGTTGTTCCCCGCCTCGATCCAAAGGGAGAAGTGGGTAATAAATAAATAAATAAATAAATATTATTACAAATAAATAAATAAATATTATTACAACTTATTACCCAGTTGTAGGTCTTTTTTCTTCCTAAATATGCTTAGGATTATGCCCTTAGTGGCTAGTCAAGGACTGAACCTTGGTTTAGCCTTGATCAAACTAGAATTTGAAATGCCAGATGTAAAAATACACACTGCTCCATGACTTCTGAAATGCAGAAAAGGGAAATTTAAGGGGATTCTTCCCCCTGGCTTTATAGTTCATATCTCTTGCGCCTTCTACCCTGCTAGGGTAGGGGGTGCTTAGGTATCTGATACATGAGTTTTTCCTTTCCTGCGGTATGATTAATCTTCATAGACGTTCCATAAACAATGTTATGGTCTGTTCATTCAGCCATTTAATTGCTGAGCTTGTTAGATCAAAGCAAAAATCCCTGTTCTTTTTCAAGTTTACTGGCTTTCAGTTCTCAACAGCTCAATTCACAAGTGCTAACTTCCTCTTTTGGCCCATGAGTTGCTCACTTAAAGTCAAGATGTTTTTAACTTCAGCCCTTTGGACAATTAAGGCAAGTTTGCCTAAATCCAAGCTGCTAGATGGATCACATTTAAGGTATTAAAAACAGGTCTTGCTAGAAATAACCCAGAATTTACAACAGAGCAGAGTGGATTTAAAACCTACTGTTCAACCATAAAGAAAGGCAATAATAATATCATATTTTTTATTTATTTTCAGGGTTTATTTAAAAAATGGTTTTCTTGGTTTAACTTTCTGGGAATGCTTGTTGAAAAAAGTACATTTTCATTGCTGAAAACCCAGGAGGATAAGTGCCTGTCTAATTCCTACAGTTTTTCAAACTGTTTTAAATTCACGGATGTTAAACGTTTTATATTACGTTTTACCATGTGTTGGCTATCTGGCCGTATAGAAATGTAATAAATGAAAATGAATGGTAGGGAGTTACATATGAAATAATTCTCATATTGAAGCACATTGAAGAATGGGGCCATGAAGGCAGTCAAAATTAATAATATTTGTAATTTTCAAATGTGATGGTGTGTAAAGGAACAATCTTATTCTGAGCGATTTTTAATTTCCACCCAAAGTAGCACTGTCTTAGAATTTGTTCCTACACATTGTGCTTCGGTTTCAGTGAAAGTATTGACTCATCCTAAGGAATGTATTCCATTACATCTCTGCTGGCTTGCACCATAACTCTATGTAGAACCAGTTAGTTACCAAGGTGACTGTGACCAACATACAAACACACACACACACACACACTCAAACAAGGAACCTTTTCAAGTCAAATCAGAGCACTTTCAATTACCATACCTAGTTTAAGAATGTTTGTAACTTGTTTTGATTCCGCCCCCGCCCCCATCCAAGACAGCATGAGGACCCACCTACACCTTGTTTCTCTCCCTCCCTCTGAGGCTGTCTGTCTCTATGTATTTTTGGAGATGACAGAGATCAAGGTATGCTACAAGTGTTCCTCAACTGCCAAGTAATTGCTGTGTGAGAGAAATAACAAAAAAATGTAATTTATACTAGAGTTGCTCTTAATACATATAGCTTAGTGCAAAGGCACTCTTTGAGCAGGGAATTATTTCACACATACTCACACACACACTGTTTCAGCCCATGGGATAATTATTCCTCAGGAATAATTAATCTGCAGCATTACACCTCTGAACAATTTCATGGTTCTATACACCCTTATTATAAATATAATGTAGTAAGCCCAATTGAACATACTCTGACTCACTTATTTGTTTTTGTGTTTTGAGTAAACTTATTTGTTTAGTTACTTCGAAGTGAACATGCAGAAGATTGCATTGCACGTGGGCTGCCCACTATACACGGTAGCCTTGCATTTAACCACTAGCCTGGTAGTCATAGGAATTGCATGCAAGAGAGTCAGCAGGCTGGTACTGGAGGGTAAGAGAGCTCTCTCCAGTATCTGCAACAAAGAAATGATGTACGCTGCCAGAAAAGGGACAGAGGTCTCCATCCCACCTCTGCCATCCCCAGCAAGCCAGTATTAGTTGGGTTTTTTCTGTTGGGGAGGCGGTAGGTAGACTAGTAAGCTTTGTGTGCAAGGTTGAAGTATGCATGCTGTGAACATCAGTCATTTTGCATCAAAATCAAAATAAAATGCAGACTGTTCAACCAGTATACATAACATACCTAATAATTATTAATGAAGTGTTCTTGAAATACACAGGGTGGAGTCTTTCAGACAACCTAGTCCCACTTGATTCCCACTACTTAGCGATAGTAAACACCAATTTTAAATGGGGGTGGTGTTTGAAGACAAGGCTACTGCAGATTTCATGTAGTACCTCAGTCAAGATAGAGGAAAGACTTCAGAGAGACTTGTCTCAAGTAAAAAAAAAATTGTAATCTCAATCAATCAATCAATCAATCAACCATTTATTACGGTCACAGACCAGCAAAATCAATATAAAACATATAAAAGATAGATAAAAAGTGACATGAAAACAAAATACAGCTTTGTAGAGTTCTTTCTCTCAGGAGGATTGCAACATTTTTTTCTAATTGCATTGAGGTCATAAAAAACTTAGAGACCCTTTCAGTAATATGGGGGGACACATCCCTTAAACAAATTAATACCAAAGTTGTGGGGTTACATCCAGAAAAGGCTGTTAATAATGGAAAGATTAGCTTCTTTCTGCATTCCTCATACATATTACAATGCAAAACAACATGTTCCACAGATTCTATTGCTCCAGTGCCACAGGGACATATCCATTCATTAACTGGGATTTTACTAAATCGTCCTTCTAGTAGTGCTGATGGCAACACATTAAAGCATGAACAATTAGGAACCCCAAAGGTGACCACCATAGAACCAAAGTCAAACACAGTGAAATGAATCGTTATTCTAATTGTATGCAACTATATTGTACTAAACAAACTGTATTCAATGCAATAATATTACAAGTCAATTACAATTCACTAACCACAACAGTGTACATTCAATTATATTTCTGTGTAGCATTCAATCATAGTTAACAATCATTCAAACCAAAACCAAAACAATCATTCAAACTCAGACTGTCAATGCATTGAAATAAGACCCCATTTTAAATAACAATATATAGACAGTAAGTAGCCCAATTCACATAATAAACATGACCTAACGCATGCAGATATGAAGCTGCAGTGAGTCCATAGTTATTGAAGTTATTATAGAGCAATAGAGAGCAAGATTTGTTAGCAGCAGTTCTTATATGCTGTAGATCTAGGTCTATTAATCTTTGAACAACAAGACATTGGGCCTTCTGAAGCCCATAGTTGCCCACAGCTTCCACAGAAAAGCCTAGCCTAATCTGATATTAGTTGCTTTTGAAATTAATAGTGCTATTTAACATTTACATAGCACCTTAAGGTGTTCAAAGTGCTTCACATTAACTATCTCACGAATCCATACAACAACTCCATAAGCAAGGTCAGAATTACTATGCTCATGTTGCACATGGAGGGCTGAAGCTGTAACAAGTATGTTTATAATAATAATAATGAAATGGGGTCTTCCAGGTCCGCATTTATTTCATAGCACAATCTCTTAGGCACTACAGTGCACTCACTCTTGCATTTTCTTTTGAGTTGTGACATTTGTTCTAAACATAAGCATAAAGACTAGTAGTGTCGTCAAGGTGAACAGACAGGCCTTCTTACTTTGCTGTCTTCCGGAATTCCATTTTAATAGCATTGAAATACCTTACATATACTACCATAAAGCAGGTCTGTATTGTGTATCAGAACAGATGGTTCCAAAAATACCTTTAGGGGAGTTTCGATGAATCATCTTTAATCCTATTTTAGCCACAACCCATCTCCTCCCATTATTGTGCAGTGTATTCATTGCACAATGCACTATTATTTTTTCTCTAGTGTTCCTGACAGAATGATGGCAACCCATGAGCACAGCCAGTTATGAGGATACATAATCATCTTCCTCCTAATTCCAGTTTAGCTGGTGCAGGGTTATATATCATGGGCAGGTAACATGGTGCCTTCCAGATGTTTTGGACAGCAAATCTCATAATCCCTGGCTATTGGCTGTGCAAGCAAGGATGATGGTAACCCTGCCCCTGTACTTAGTTCTTTTTTTTAGTGTATAACTGGAATATTTAAAGTGTGTTAAAACTAATTCTAAAACTATTAATATTTAATGTTAAAACAAACCATTAATATATAGTAACAGTATATGCATACTTGTTTAGGTGTTTTAAGAAAACTGGAACTCGGGCATTTTTGCACTTTTAAGTTTTCTGTGCCCAGGTGCCCTCTAACTGTGTTGGACTACAAGTTCCATCATTCTAAAATGGGGTTGCAGTCCAACACATCTGGAGGCCACCACGTTGGAGAAGGCTGGCATAACTAATAGAATCAGTAAAAGTGTGTTTCCATAACATACTGTTCTAATCTTTTAAAACTGAATCCTCTGAATCTTATAAGATGACAGACAGATTTTGTTTTTACACTTGGGAAAAGGATGATGCTTCAGAGTTATATATTTCATATATTGCCATTTTAAGAAAACACCACAGAAAGTGAAACAAGGCACATTTCTATTTCTTCAGATAATTTCCCATCTGAGGACAACACTTTCTTATTTAAAAGTTGAACAACGCTCAATAGCACCCTTTATTTGTGTGAAATAAACAGGCATCCTTCAGAGAGTCCTTCCTCCTTTCCATAACCTGGCAACCAAGGTTTCAACAGCTGTACAAATTTATCTGCATAATCCTTTCTAATCTACACAGCTCGAAAGATGACATATATTTTAAGCGGATGACAAAAGAGACACATCCAGAGGAGTAATTTCCTGCATGTCAAGTTTGGCAGGCATGTGCTAATTTAGAAGCACAGGCAAGGCTGATCCAAGACATTTTGTTGCCTGTAGCAAATGGACTACAGGGAGACATGATAAAGGTGTACATGACAGATGGTGTGGACAGATGCTGAGGACATGATAGATGGTGTGGTGGAAGTGGAGAGGGAGACATTTTTCTCCCTTTCCCATAATACTAGAACCTGGAGTCATCCCATGAAACTGCTTGGTGGGAGATTCAGGACAGATAAAAGGAAGTACCTCTTCACAAAGCGCATTGTTAACTATGGCATTTGCTACCGCAAGATGTAGTGATGGTCACCAACTTGGATGGCTTTAAAAGGGGGTTAGACAAATTCCTGGAAGAAATAAAGCTATCGGTGGCTACTAGTTCTGGTGGCTCTATCCTGTTGAGAGAGCTTTGGTTACTGGGTGATACAGAAATGCAATAAATAAATAAATAAATAAATAAATAAATAATGTATCAGAGGTAGTATGCCTATGTATATCCCTTCCTGGGGAACATGGGCATATCCTGCTTGTGGGTTCCCGGTTGACAGCTGGTTGGCCACTGTGTGAACAAAATGCTTGACCAGATGGACTTTGGGCTAATCCAGCATGGCTCTTTTTATGTTCTTACCCACTCTCCTAAGTCCTGTTGCTTAGTACCAAAAGCTGGTCAAGTTATTTTGGCGCCCGAGGCAGAAAAATCACACAAGTGCCTCTTACACTTCCTGATGGTAAAAATGCAATAATAATACAACAAGGCTGCAATCTGATACCCGCTTACCTGTAAATAATTAACAACTTGCTGCTCTTCCAAAATCAGCTGCAGAGAAAGTAGTTACCTATAGTATATGTGAGAAAAGCAGCACACACGAAATGCCTTTCAAAAACCGAATTATTCATTTTCACAATTCACTGAGAAAACTCACAGCAGAAAACCTTACATTGAAAAAACAAAAAAACAAGTATTCCAGTTACTTAGGCCCAAGATTGTTCTGGCCCCTTGAGGAGATATGCAGGCCCAGTCACTCATACAGGTTTATGCTGCAAATGTGGAACTCTTTCTTCCAAACCACTCACATGGCCTGGTCATCCTGGGCTTTCTGGCTTTCCTCATAAAAAGACAACAGCCAGGATGATTTCTGCTGGTTATACACTTATCCAGTGCTAGTTGTATACTTAAATAGTGCCTTCAGTATGGGTGCGAAGGAATAGATAGAAAACTAGGATGGAATGGAGTTACCAGCTGTTGCAAGCTATGTATTATTATTATTATTATTATTATTATTATTATTATTATTATTATTATTATTATTATTATTATTTTATTTATTTATATAGCACCATCAATGTACATGGTGCTGTACAGATAACACAGTAAATAGCAAGACCCTGCCGCGTAGGCTTACAATCTAATAAGTTGTAGTAAACAATAAAGAGGGAAGGAGAATGCGAACAGGCACAGGGAAGTGTAAACAGGCAC
Source organism: Elgaria multicarinata webbii (assembly GCF_023053635.1). Lineage (NCBI taxonomy): Eukaryota > Metazoa > Chordata > Lepidosauria > Squamata > Anguidae > Elgaria > Elgaria multicarinata. The sequence continues at coordinate 57,979,705 of NC_086175.1, read as the reverse complement.
CGGGTAGGGTGAAGCTAAACAGTATAGAGTCAGAACAAACTCAATATTTGAAGGCTATAGGGAAAAGAAAAGTTTTTAGCTGAGTTTTAAAAGCAGTGATTGAGTTTGTAGTTCTCAAGTGTTCTGGAAGAGCGTTCCAGGCATAAGGGGCAGCAGAAGAAAAAGGACGAAGCCGAGTAAGGGAAGTGGAGGTTCTTGGGCAGGCGAGAAGCATGGCATCAGAGGAGCGGAGAGCACGAGCGGGGCAATAGTGTGAGAGGAGAGAGGAGAGATAGGCAGGAGCTAGACCGTGAAGAGCTTTGAAGGTCAGCAGGAGAAGTTTATATTGGATTCTGGAGTGAGTTGGAAGCCAATGAAGAGATTTCAGAAGTGGAGTGACCTGGTCAGAGCGGCGGGCCAAGAAGATGATCTAAGCGGCAGAGTGGTGGACAGAGACCAGCGGACTGATGTGAGTCGAAGGAAGGCCAGAGAGAAGAAGGTTGCAGTAGTCCAACCGAGAGATAACCAGTGCGTGAACGAGGGTCTTGGCAGAAGAGACAGACAAAAATGGTCGAATCCTGGCAATATTATACAGGAAGAAATGACAGGATTTAGCTACTGCCTCGATGTGAGGAGTAAAGGTGAGTGAGGAGTCAAATATAAAGCCAAGACTACGAGCTTCCGTGACCGGAGTAAGCGTGACGTCGTTGACAGTAAGAGAGAATGAGAGGTGAGGAGAAGGTTTAGGAGGAAAAAACAAGCAATTCAGTCTTTGCCATGTTAAGTTTCAAACGACGATGAAGCAGCCAGGCTGAGATATTTGAGAGACATGCTGAGATACGATCGTGAACATCAGGAGAAAGTTCCGGAGATGAGAGATATAATTGTGTATCGTCGGCATACAGGTGATATTGGAGGCCATGAGATTGAATAAGCTTACCCAAGGGCAGCATGTATAGAGAGAACAACAACGGGCCAAGCACTGAGCCTTGCGGAACCCCAACTGAAAGGGGAAAAGAGGAGGACGAGCTGCCGTTAGCCGACACACTGAAAGAGCGACCCTCTAGATAGGAGGCGAACCAGTTATAGACAGAGCCACAGAGTCCAAGTCATGGAGGGAATCTAAGAGAAGATCGTGATCAACCGTGTCAAAGGCTGCGGTTAGATCAAGGAGAATAAGAATGGAATAATGGCCTTTAGACTTGGCAGTAAGAAGATCATTGGTGATCTTGGTAAGGGCTGTTTCAGTGGAATGCAAAGGACGGAAGCCAGATTGAAAGGGATCCAGAGCAGAGTTATTAGAGAGAAAGTCAAGACAACGAGAGTAGACCAGACGTTCCAGGATCTTTGAGACAAAGGGCAAGAGAGAGACAGGTCGGTAGTTAGACAGAGATAGTCGATCAAGAGTGGGTTTTTTGAGAATGGGAGAGACTGTAGCATGTTTAAAAGCAGAAGGAAATGAACCAGAGGACAGAGAAGAATTAATGATGTGAAGCAAGGACGGGAGGATAGCGGGGATAAGATTAATAAAGACGCGAGAGGGAATCGGATCACGGGAACAAGTGGAAGGCTTTGACGAGCGCAGTATTTTAGACAGTTCATCAGCTGAGACCGAAGGGAACGCCGAGAGAGTTGCAGGAGGAACTGACAGGTGAGGGACAGGAGCTGGAAGCGGAGCACAGCTGGCTAGATCGGAGCGAATAGTTTGGATTTTAGCATTGAAGAAAGAGGCAAAGTCATTGGCAGACAGAGAGGCGGGGAGAGATGGCAGATTAGGCTTCAGAAGAGAATTGAAGGACGCGAAGAGCCGCTGAGGGTGCTTATCATTTGACTGGATCAACGTTGAGTAGTGCTGCTGTTTGGCCAGTGAAATGGCAGAAGAGAAAGAGGAGAGAACAAATTTGTAGTGGACAAAGTCCGCCCAGTCCTTGGTCTTACGCCACAGGCGTTCGGCTGCCCGGGAACAAGAGCGAAGGTAGCGGAGGAAAGAGGTGAGCCACGGTTGGGGTTGAGAGGGGCGAACTATCCGAGTTGTAGATGGAGCAAGATTATCAAGAGTTGAAGATAAGGAGGAGTTAAAGGAGGAGACGGCTGAGTCCAAGGAGACGGCTGTGTAGACAGAAGGAAGAGAGGAGGCTAAAGACTGAGAAAAAGCCTCATAGATGATAGAATGCAGGTCACGACAAGGGCGTGAAGCGGGACGTGAAGGAGGGGGATTGTGAGTAATATTGAAAGAGACTAGATGATGATCTGACAGAGGAAAGTCAACAATAGAAAAGTCCAGGACAGAGCAGTTCCGAGTGAGGACAAGATCCAGACAGTGTCCAAGGGAATGTGTGGGTGCTTCAGACCAGAGCTTAAGATCGTAAGAGGACGATAAGGAGCGAAATCGTAGAGCTGCAGCATCGTGAGGGTCATCTACATGGATATTGAAGTCACCCAAGATCAGAGTAGGAGAGTTGTCAGAGAGGAGAAAGGACAGCCATGAGTCGAGATCAGAGAGAAATTTAGAGGATGAGCCAGGGGGGCGGTACAGAACTGCAACCCGCAGTCGCAGCGGAGTGAGGATGATTCCACATGGATGCAATTTTATTCAATCTATTGGAAATAACTCTAAAGTCCACTTGTACAGAAATACATTTCTGTTCAATTGAAGGGACTTTCCCCCTTATGTTCTCAATTGTATTGCCAGCCATATAAATTCAAATACTCTGGCTTAATTACTTCATAGATTGCATCCTTAGGGAGTTTAATCCATTGTAGCCAGAATACAAAATGACTCCTTTCATACAAGGAACAAGAGGTACTTGTTTAAGTACATATAGAGTTACCAATTAACTCAGAGAAATTACTCTGCATTTGTATTAGGGATATATTGCACAGCGTAAAGTTAACTATAGAATTCAGTTAGACAAATTCTGGGAGAATAATGCTGGCAGTGGCTACTCGTCATAATGGTTGTATTATCTACTCAGGTGTTAGAGGCAGTATGTCTATGAAGGTCAGCGTTGCTAGGGAGCAGGAGGGTGCTTTTGCACCCATCCTCTTGCTCGTGGGCTTCCCCAGCAGCTATCTGGTTGGCCACTGTGGCAGGGGCAGCCTAAGACATTTTGCTGTCTTAAGTGAAGGACAAGATGGTGCTCTCTCCCATTCCATGGGCAAAAGCCAACTGGGCTGGCAGTTGAATCTTCCTTCAACATTGGTGATGGGACTGCATCCTCCACTGCACTTGAATGCAGCAGGCTAACTTAGGAAGCACCCAGCAGATCTTTCTTCCAATACCTTGTTGCTGTCTATAGCATCTGCCACCTGAGGCAGCTGCTTCACTCGCCTCATGGTAGGGCCAGCCATGCACTGTGGAAAAAGAAAGCTGGAAGAGATAGGCCTTTGGTCTGATCCAGCAGGGCTCTTGTTGTCCTCTTCTTTATACTTCAATTTTATAAAGCCCATGTTTGGTTCAGATTTTCACACACGCAAAAATATTTTTAAAATGGTGGTTATTCACAAATCCAAATCCAAAGGCCTATAATGAAGAAGGTGTAGGGGTTGGTGGTGGTGGTGGGAATCTCATTCATCTGTGAAAGTTAAAAATATTGAAGGCATTCCTCATTTCTTGTCTTATTCTTTGAGTTTATTAATAATGATCTCAGGGCCGGTGCCAGGCTATTTTGCGCCCTAGGCAAGGTGAGCTACTTTCAAACCCACCCACTCCCCAAATGCCAACTTTGATTTTTAAGAACATATGTTTCCTGGAAAAAATAAGTAATACAAAACTTGAAACGGCTAAATTTATTTTAAAGTGCAAGAAATACGTCATGCCAATTATAGCAAACAAATTGGAAAGGAATGTCTATGGGTCTAAAATGCATTATTTAATAGGAATATCACATCCAAATCATCCCCCCCAACTCACACGCGCGCACACACACACACTCAGCATCACTCACTCCAAACAAACACACACACATAAACACATGCATTCACTCAAAGACCCCATGCACCCCATTCACCCATACATTCTCTCTCTCTCTCTCTCTTCCGGGTGCATTCCGGAAGTCCGAATGTGGAGCTGCCCCACCCCCACCCCCACCCCAGCATCCTTGGCTCCACTTCAGCTGGGCGGGCGCGGGGCGCCATCTCGCCCGCGCACACCCAGCTGAATCCTCGGGCCGGGCCAGCTCACAGCCGACGTGCATGAGTGCTGCGCTGTGCCCGGCGCCCGTCTTAGCTTGGCGCGCTAGGCAGCCACCTGAGCAGCCTCTATGGTAGCACCGGCCCTGAATGATCTGTGCCTTTTGCATTCAATTGTACATGGACACTTAGGACATAAAAGACTGGAGGAGATCTGCCTGTGTGTGTTTTCATCTTTTGACAATGGCAGATCACTCTTAGGTTTGGCTATTTAACCCTCTAGTCCACTGGTTACATTCCAATAGACAGATAAAGATGTCTATTTAAAATGTCTTTTTAAAATATGAAAAAGTCCCATTGGGCTCAATGTGACTTGGGTACAAATTGCATATTACACATCAATGTGTGCAACATCATCCCAATGGCTAGTTTTGTTAAACGAACTTACTTTGTTTACTGAAGTTTGTGTAGAGAAGAGATCTGGGGAGGGGCTCTTCACCCACCTGCCACTCCTACACCCCCCACTGCATTTGTCCAAGGTGCTAGCATCCCTCCATGGGGTTCTCTCACATGTTTATCCTCAACCAAAATTTCTTATTTTTCAAAACTGATGTGTAAAATAAAAAATGTTGAACTGAGCAAAGCAAATTCCTTCTTGCTGTTCTTCATTCTAGATTTTATAATAATGAATGAGGCTGTGGAATAATTTTGCCTGGGAAAAACTGTGGAAGCCCAGTTGATTGAGTAATTTAGAACTATAGACGATGTGCTCAAGTATATTGTACTGTGGGGAAAAATGTGGAATTGGTGAGAGATTGTGTAGCTGACCTAATCAGGTTTTCCATTTCTACAATGTAGGTCCACGATTTATGGCTTCCAAAGGATGTAATTTAAGAGACAACCCTTCTCAAGATGTTCTTTTACTCAGTGTCATCTTTGTGCAGTTATTTCAGAAATCATCACATAGGAAATAACTAAGGCTATATGGTCTGCAAGTAAGATTACCACTCAAAACCATAGTATTTAAGTATGGCACCAGATTCCACCCCACCCCACCTCCAATTAAGTGGACCAGTCACTGGAAAGATCACTGAACTAGTGAATAAGTGAATGGGGCACAAAGATTGTTGTCTCAGTGAAATATTACATACTCCATAGGGTTGGTGTGCTGGCATATTGTACCAACCTAGAACGTTAGGCTGGCTCAACAACGAGAGCTTGTGCTTTCATGCTGGCTATAGCTACTACTGCCAGGTATCACAAAGTACTGTTGTATAAATTCCCGCATTTGAAGTGTATGTACTGTTGGATACGTGAGACTGAAGATGGTGTTTTGCTACCCTGCTGCCTAACAGGCTTTCTATCAGCGCTATCAGAGATCATCTGGGGATTTAAACATTCATGAGGCACTGTCGTTGGGCGTAGCTCACGATTTAATAGCTTTCATGACAACCATGAACCTAAGAATAGGTTCATGGTTGAACCTGGCCCTACTCAATTTGCAGGTCATATCCTTGATTTGGTGTTTGTATTGGACAGAAAGGAGGTGATTTATAGGTCAGGGAGATTGCTTTAGTTCCTCTGTCATTGACAAACATTCGCATGGTAGAGTTTAGGCTTATGAGGCTCCAGAACTCTACAGAAATGAGGAATCTCTTAAGACAGCACACCCTGAAGCCTGACAGCTACAGGGGGGATTTCTTGTTGAGATTACTGGTAGCTCTGTCTAGCTCTGGGGAACTTCTGGAATGGGGAATTTATCCTGGGCTGTTGTCATTGGAATGATGAAAAGATGAAAAGATAATCTGTGGAGGAGTAATGAATGTATGTGATTGTCTATGAGCTATAGCTAATTTTAGAGCATACTCTATTGTGATGATGTCAGATAAGAAATACTAAATAAATTACATGGAATTGGTGTGTGTGTGTGTGAGAGAGAGAGTTTCCAGAGACATCCAGAGATTTGGGTATGGAGGATGCCACTCAACTGTCATTTGTGCAAATTCCCATTAAAAAAAATGGGAAATCTGTGCACTGACTCAACTCAGTGCGGAACGAGTTGGGCCCACTCGCACAGAAATGAGCCGAAGTCTGGGGAGCTGATCTGATGAAAGCTCGGTGAGCTCCATGCCCACGGACTCGTCTAACATCCCAAATCAGAAACAACATGCACCATTTATTTCTTTTTTGTGCTATTGTGCCTGAAAAATTCCTTAAGTCTTATATAAAGACTATGGTTATTTCATCTGAATAACACATTGCTTAACAGTAATATTTTTCCTTACTCCAATCTAATGTTGGATTAGTACCATTCATATTTAATTAGATGTGACTGTTGTAAGTCTATGCAATAATCATTTTAGGGAGTGTCTGAAAGAAACAAGATGGAGAAGAATTTTGTATAACATGTTTCTGGCATATCCTAGACTAAAATGATTATTGTGTGATATATTACAATTAAACTTGCCAACAATATAGGTTGGGTCTGTATTATTTCAAGTTTTTCTACATTCTGGACACTGCAACAGCATTTAAGTGAATATCATAAAAGAACAACTACTTCTATTGCAGTCATTTAAGTATGAAGACAAATATTTCTTAGATCTTTTGCCACAGAAACTTTAGATTATGACAAATACGTTTTTCCTGATTAAAGATACAGATGTTTCATACGTCACATGACCTGCACAAATTAAATCCGGCACATTATCCTGCTTCAATGAAATAAAGTAAATACGAATCTTCAAAATCTGTATGGAGCAGATATGACCTTGCTCCACACACAGTGACCCAATGGAATTCCACAGAGCCCTGTTTTCCTATCTCATCCTTTGTAAGCTTGGGAAACTTGACTGGGCAGAGAAGGGAGACATGAAAGGTGCATACAGAGTCTCTATTACCTGAGCTTTCCTGGTGCTCTGAGAGTACACCTTTTGCATGCCAGGAAACAGAGTGGCCAGTCAGGGTAGAGAGAGCAGGCAGCTCACAGGCACGGATCATTCCTTTTACTTTTTAAAAGTACAAATAAAAAATGGGTAGCCTATCTGCTACAGAGCCTCGAATGGCAGATTTATCTTGGGTAGTACAATGAGGTAAGGAAGAAGGGGCAATGATTCTTTACCATCCAAATACATTTGCATTTCTTTATATAATCCAAAGAATAGGGTAAATGAAGTAGACCTAGTTCAGATGACATGCTAAGCCACGGTGGTCAGGGCGTTGTGCAAACTATTCCTAACTGTGGTGGCTACATAACAAAGGTTTAAACACGCTCAGTAACCATTTGCTGCAAAAGGGTTAGCGGCCTAACCGGCATAGCGTGTTGTCTGAACAGGCCGCAACTTTTCATACTGTTGGTTTAGTGCTTCAGCCTGACTACTAAACCAGAAGCATAAGAAGAGCCATGATAGATCAGACCAAGGGTTCATCTAATCCAGCATTCTGTTCCCACAGTGGCCAACCAGCTGTTCACCAGAAACCTACAAGCAGGACACAGTGCAACAGCACCCTCCCACCCATGTTTCTTAGCAACTGGTGTATATAGGCTTAATGCCTCAGATACTGCAGGTACTTTCCCAAAAAAGCTATGTGCCATATTGTTCCGTGGTGGGGGTGGATAAACCTTTTCAGAATCATTTTCTTGGGTTTTGATTTAAATAGCTTTTTAATGTAGCTTTGATACTTCTCTTCCCCCCACCACCTTCCTACACACACACACACACACTTCCTCCCCCTTTTTACTATATTTCGGGGTGAAGGACCAAGGGCCAGTTCCAACCCTCCGGGGCTCCCAATGTGGCTATCCAGGCACGCCCCTTCCCCTGGCACCCCCCACTTTGATAATCTGGTGGTTACCTGGCTTTTGTACAGTTTCCTTTCCATTCTAAATGGTTGAAATGGCCTCTGCTAAGGTTTAGTTACTAGCAATAAGGGCTTCAAGCGAAAGTATTCAGGGTTTTGTGTGTATGTCTTGGCCCCAATCCTTTTGCCTTTGGTTCCCCCCTTCACTGGAATTTGGCCCTGAAGAACTTCTCCAAAATGTAATTCTGTAAGACTGAAAGAGGTTCAACACTCTATCTGATGGCATTTTTGCCTATAATTGAAATTGTTGTAAGATTCTGGGGCTTACTGAGAGTTCTATTTTGCTACTTTATTGCTTTTGGCTATATTTATTTTATGCAGTATCTTGTTTTGAATATTTCAGAAGGTAGGAAGCTTGTAGAGCAGCCTTCCCCAACCTGGCACGCTTCAGTTGTATTGGACCACAACTCCCATCATCCCCCAGCCAGCCTGGTAGATGGCTGGGCAATTATGGGAATTGCAGTTGATCACATCAGGAAGGTGCTGAAGTTAAGCACATAGGACTCTGGTCTATACACTGCTTGGACTGAAGACCACCCAGAAACCATAGGCAAGCTCTTCTGAGCTCTTTAGAGGAAAAAGTGTAATAAATATATGAACTGCAACAGTACTCTGTATGAACACTGCCATTTACGCTGTCTGCTGTGTTTCCTCTGGGCCAGTCACTTGCGCTCACCTAACCTACCTCAAAGGGTTGTAGAGAGGAGGAGGATCATGTACACCACCTTGGACATCTTGGAGGAAAGGTGAGCTATAAATGTAACAAATATATACATTTACTAGAGGATGTACTGCAGCCTTCTGCTATCTGGTATTCTGCAGATGTGTTGGGGGGTTCTAGCTTGTGGAAAGCTATAATAGTGTATATAACCAGATGTGAGTTACCTGTATGGACTCTATAAGAGTCGAAGATTTATAATTTAAAAATTATTTAGATAAATCATGGAAATGATCACAAATGTGAAGCAAACTTTTCTGGATTGGGAGGGGGCGGCAGAAGGAATTTGCTACCTGAGGAAGAATCTTGGTTTGGAAAATCAATAGCAGGTGGTTCTTTATTTGCTCATTCAAAAGCAATAGTTTTGTGAACTTTATGTTTGCTAATAGTATCGTTTTTCCTACTTAGAGTGTATAATATTTAGAAGGTATCATATTTGCCATGAAGCAATGGTTACAGAAGAAAGATGAGATGGTGCTAAATGCTGGAAAGGGGTTACGAGTTTTTTTTCTCCTGGCTGCCTGTTCTCCAATTCCACTTTCCCCCCTTTGTCTATAAAGCCAGAGGTTTTCCAAGCTAGAGTTATTACTCATCCAAGTCACATTTTCAGCCAAACACACTTCTATACTCAGAGTTCCATAGCCAGTCTTCCGAGCCAGAACTTCTCTCTTGAGAGCATGATGAGCACTTTCCTTACTGCTCACTGCAACGTACTTTCACTTAGGGCCCAGAATTTCTTAAAACTACTCTTTCAGATTCTTCTTGGAACTGTAAAAACATGCTTCACAAATAATAGGATTCAATCTTCTGAGAAAGAAGACTTGAGGTGCTCATTAATAGTCAGCAAACCACCATGACTTTACTAGCTTTTTTATTTAATAAACATATACTTCTTCTTGGTGGCCAACTCTGACTTAACAACAAAGCATAAGGTAATAATTAAAACTGATTAAAGCAGATGAAAACAGGACATCTTCCCCCGTTAGCTTAATCATGGCCACGAAATAACTGGAAATGCAAGATTTCAGGTTTTGGCATGTCTCTAGAACAATAAAATAGGCTCCCCTTGATCTGCAGCTCTTACCATTGGAAGGTGGGGAGACATTACTACCACACAGTGTGGCCTCACAGGAGGCCAGTCTCATATTAGTCAGGTGATTCCAGCTATCACAAGACAAGGGGGAGGAGTTTCATGAGGATCAGTATTTTGGCACTATTGCGAGGTGGGACTGGGAAAAGCATATTATTTGTTGGCTGGCAATCCACACACCCCAGTTTTTGTTTGACAACAGGCCTACTCCAGGCCTGTGGTAGTTGCTCTTTTGAGAGCTAAGAATTTTTTTCATGCTGGCTGAGGAAGGACATATTTTTCACCTTCCTCATGGTACCCTTTATAAAGTTAGCTAGATTTTTCAATAGCACCTTTGATGTAATCATCATCGTCACAATTGGACAGATGGTCCAGTAATGGGGGAAGAAGATCCATAAGTGGGAAGTAGGTTATTAACCTAATGCCTTAACACAGGGACAGGAGGGGCTCCCCAGGACTGGGGAGACACCTGGACTTGGCACGTGTGCAGTGTGGTGGGGTACGAACTGGGGAGCTGACCTGAGCAGCTGTTGGAGATGGGGCATGCTTATCGCCTAACCATAACATAGTGCTCAAGGCTGTTATGCTCAAAACATGAGCATAGCACCCAAGGGACACAATATGGACAGCCAGGCCAATTCCTTTAGTTCAGATAGAATAGAAAATCCCTCATTTTTAGGTGATCCCAATTAATCTTTTTGTAATTGCATATAATAAAGGTTGTGACGGTATTTCTTCCAATATAAATGTCCACCTATTTTTTGTCACTGTAAATTCACAGTTGTGAGGCACCTTAAAGTGGTAATCTGTGAACTCAGAAATTATAATTGCTTGTCAAGTTCTGAATTGGTCTATCCAGTCTCACATGAAAGTTCTCTGTTATTCTGAGAACTTGTGTGTGTCTTGGGAACTATGGCATCATGCTATGCATTATGATGTCATGCATCACTACATTATGTTCTCCTCTAGTTTAAAGACAGATGTATGGTAACTGAAAATGACTTGGCCATCCCTGCTTTGAAACATACGGTTTTCCTCCTTTTAGCCTGATGGATTACGGACAGTTTGCTCCATCACTGTATCTGTAAAACAAGGATGAGATTATTTTACTTATTAGATGTGAAGTTTAAAAACTGAGCAACAGTCCCTAATTGTCACCGTCATACTTTATTTTCCAAGGAATTTCAGTGACCACTTGCATGAATGACAGTTTGCATTATGTTTCTTCAAAGCAATTTAATTTTATTAGATTATTAATAACTACAGTGTACTTGCTATTACTCTTTGCTGCTTCCAAATCCCCCCTTTTTGTTCAAATACAGGTTTTTCAAACCAAATGAAACAGTACTAGCACACACACACACACACACACTGTTCATATCAATTTCCTGTGGACAGAGTCCCTGAAACATGAGCAGTCCATAAACATTATGAACAGGTGGTAGCCCTGTATGATACTTAAATCATTTGTTTATGCAAAAGTTACTCTGTAAAGCCTTCCAGGTGCTGCAGTGAATGCAAACTATTATTTATTTAAAAATGGAAATTACCTGCAGATTTATACCACCTCTGACACCAGAGGCAATATGTCTATGTACTCCCATTGTTGGGGAACAAGGGCAGGAGGGTGCTGTTCCATTCATGTCCTGCTTGTGGGTTTCGTGTGGGCAGATCATTGGTCCCTTTATAAACAAAATTCTGGAGTAGATAGACCCTTAGCTCTTCTTAGGTTCTGTTTGAAAACAAATGATGTAATTTGAGAGTTTTTGTAAAGATTATTTAAAAAATGAATAACAAATAAAATGTCATCATCAAAATAGCGATGGAATAGAATTTCATACTAAAAGAGAATCTGAAAATAAAGTCACCTAACTTGCAACATACACTTCTCAGTTTTGAAACTAGGGCTTGCCTGCTATGTCTTAGTAGTAGTTGAATTGCTGGGTGTTTTACAGATGTCCCATTAGGTAAACTGTCTTCTACCCCACTATTTGAACCACTATCATTTATTAACTAAAGTTGCAATCCTATACATGCCTACCGAGAGTAAGAATGCTTCTAGACTGCACCTTTACTGTGCAATTGCACTGCCTCATTCACAGAATTTTATGGGCGAGCGAGCGGGGGGTGGACGGGTGAGTGAGCGGGGGCAGACATGGCGAGCGGGGGGCAGATGGGCGAGTGAGCGGGCAGGGGCATCAGACATTGTGGGGGGGAATTGGGGGCAGGGGGAGTGGGGAACCCTTTATTTTTTTTAAAAAAGACTTACCTTTTTGTTGGTGTGCTTCTGCACACATGGCCCCTTTAAGGTAAAAAAAAATGGCCGATGCAAAGGGGCTTTCCCTTACCCCATCGCGTGTTATGTCTAGCTAGGGGCAACGGGCCACGCTAACTGCAGCGCGGCCTCGCCCCTACTCCCCACCGGATTACTAGGTAGGTCTACCAAGGCCCAATGTTTGTTAGCCCTCATCCAGTCCATTACCGTGCCCAGGCACTGGTTCAGAACAGCCACTGCCTCACCTGGGTTTGATGAAAAGGAAAGGTAGAGCTGGGTATCATCTGCATATTGATGACACCTCAGTCCACATCTCCGGATAACCTCCCCCAGCGGCTTCATGTATATGTTAAACAGCATAGGGGATAAAATACAGCCCTATGGAACCCCATGGCTTAGGTGCCACGGCACAGAGCAATAATCCCCCAGCACCACCTTCTGGAATCAGCCATCCAAGTAGGAGCGGAACCACTGCAACACAGTACCTCCAACTCCCAGCTCAGACAACCTATCCAGAAGGATACCATGGTCGATGGTATCGAAAACCGCTGAGAGGTCCAGGAGAACCAAGAGGGTCGCACTCCCCCTGTCCCTCTCCCGGCAAAGGTCATCCCACAGGGTGACCAAGGCAGTTTCTGTTCCAAAACCAGGCCTGAAACCCGATTGAAATGGATCTAGATAATCCATTTCATTCAAGAGTGCCTGGAGTTGTCCTGCAACCACCCGCTCAAGCACCTTGCCCAGGAAGGGGATATTAGCCACCAGCCTGTAGTTGTTAACCTCCTCCGGGTCCAGGTTAGGCTTCTTCAGGAGTGGTCTAATTACCGCCTCTTTTAAAGAGGCCGGCACCACTCCCTCTCTCAAGGAGGCATTTACAACCTCCTGGACCCTAAGGAGGTTTGCTTGGCACCTACATTATATGTTTTTAGACGCCAGGTGAAGACCTTTTTATTCTCCCAGCATTTTAACAGTCTATAAATAAATGTTAACTTGATGTTTTAAATTTGTAATTTTGCATTGCTGCTGTTTTTATCTGGTTGAGCTTTTATATTGTATTTTATATTACGGTTTTATACTGTTGGTTCTATACTTTGAACGGTTTTAATTTTTGTGAACCGCCCAGAGAGCTCTGGCTATTGGGCGGTATTGAAATGTAATAAATAAATAAACATGCTGAGTCCCACTGAACTCAGTATTCTGATTTGACATGCCTAGGATTGCATTGTTAGTAAGCCTAGTTCCAGCATTTGTTGAATTCATAATATAGTAAGCTAAGGACATATCTGGAGGAGAGTTTCCTTCTAGTACTTCTGCTAATGCTTTTTGCACTAGAAGCAAGAGAGCAAGAAGTTATCATTTAGGAGAAGGAATGATAATAATGTGGGACAACTTCATGCTGTCTTTGCTCACAGTTTGCTTCATCACACCAGCTCCATAATCTCCCCTTCTGGAATTCAAGTGGGCATGGGACTGATGAGGACAGAGAACAGGTGCAATGTGAATTGCAGGTGTAAAGCCTGCATTCAATTAAAATTGGATTGCTTCACCATTCAGTGCATTGAACATAGAGATTTAAATAAGAGAACAGTAGAAGTTATATTTTGCAAAGCACTAAATAGGTATGAGAGAAACATCCAAAATGTCACACAAAGAAAGATCCTACCTATGAGTATAAAAGACCCAAATATGACACCATTTCACTTTTAGTCACAATTAGTTGCTGCCAATGTACTGTCGAAATACAGTAATTGTTACTGGAGCATGAATTGCTGAAGATGACCCTAAATAATTATAAATTAAAATAAACAGAAAGATCAAGGGGCATTCCTGAAAACATGAGATAAGCTTTAAAAATATATATCTCATCACTGACTTATTGTATTAACTCATGTATAGTTTCCCTGTATTTCCTTAGAGCAAATCAGCATGTTTGTCATCCTAGATGCTATTTCTTATTTTCACCCTGAAATAATTACAGAGGGTGTAATACCATTGGCATATATACAACAAATATAGGACTATGTAGAGCTTCTATAACAGGTTAAAAGGTTTAATGTATATTATCCTGGGATCCCTAAAGCTTGCTTTGGACCAAACAATTCAGCACGCACACCTGAAGGCATAAAACAGGCGGAGAGCTGTCAGATCATTGGACAAGGTTTTCTGTGCTTATTCATTGTACAGAAACATGAGCTTTGCTGAAAAAGCAGGGAGGGGAAGGGAGAGAAAAATGTCAAGGTCATAGCAATTGCTTTGATAAGCAATAAAAAGGGGACATGAGAATGAGCTAATGGCAGGAGGACATTAAAAATTAAAAAGCAGCTATTGATTTAAGAGGTGCTATCTCCAAAGCTAAGTAGCACCAACTATTGACAAAAGGTTTTATATATATATTTCTGACAATGCACGCAGTGGCCCGTTAGTGTTTATCAGGCTTTCCCAGTTGTCTTGTAAATGTTACCAATTCTGTCTTTTAGCACGACAGTTTGCATCTAGTTTTTAAAAACATCATAAATAACGATAATGGACAAGTCAGCCTTTTCAGAAGTCATTGCAGATGCTAATTAGAGCCTCTGCGTTTAGAAACAAAAAGTGGAGGAGGGGGGAGAAATTATTTTGGGTGCATGCTTCTTTAAATAACCAGTGCCCAAAAGAGAAGCTTTTTTAAAAAAACAAACCCAGATACTTATTGGTTTTCCAATAAATAGGGTGACCTCCTGTCCCTTTAATGGTTGTGTACAAGATGGGATTGTGGCAGCTGCAGTTCATCATTCAGTGGGGAGAAAAAGTCGTGGTTGCTGAAATTATCTCATCTACACTACTAATAAAGGTCCAGGAGTCTCATTCTCAGTTGACAGAGAATATTTGCCAGGTGTCTCTACAGAATGAGATAGATTTGCCTCTCATGTTTCAATTATATGCGGAGCAGCACAATATACCCAGAAGATGCATTGTTTTCTATTGTTCTGTGTGACCGATAGCAACTTTCTAAAAATAGTAATAAAAAGGTATCACTTGCTTTAGCAAAAAGGGTGTACCCAGTGAGAAGAAGACATACATGCTTATTTCACTGAGCATACATGCAATGGGGAACTCCAAATAGCCACATGGTAAATAGTGAAACCAGTTTTTGAGCTGAACTGTGCAGGCTGCTTTAACAGCAATTAGATCTTCAGCAATTAGTATCAGATCGTGTTTAGCCCCACGATATTAAAAGCTTTACCTCATGATTTCTGAGTGTCAGTGTCAAACCTCTGTTGAAAAAGGACAAACCTCTTTTCTTTTCTTGGCAGTTGGTGAGTCTGTGAGCCTAGCGCTTGTTGATAACCCAATACATTTTGCTTTATACCATGAAACTGCAACTGATATACACAGTGCAGAAAACTACAGGTAACAGCCATAGATACAGCCTTCATCCTTAAAATGCCCCTTAAGAACTTTCCTGATGGCTCATGCTGGACAGGGCAGGAAATATGGCGGGGATGGACATAGATTTTTTTTTTTTTTGGTCCTGCAAGCTTCTTTTTTTAATGTTTTCTGGTAAACTCCAGGGCTGAGCTGGTGTGAGGGAGGGGGCATCCTGTCGCCTCTCACCATTGTCCGACCCCTGGAACACCCTGTCTTGCAACTGGTAACACTGACAGAAGTAAAGTTATGCCCACAGAACTTTCCAGGGTTGTAATAGGGCCTCTGGGGGAGAGATAGAGCCACCCTCCTGGTGGAGCTCCTCTCTGCTGACAGAAGGGCATTTTCACTGCATCCAGATCCTATTGGTCAGCTGTCCAGGGAAGTTTGGATGGCTCTGCTAGTTTTTACCTGTTAATAGCATCCTTTCGGTTGACTTTGATTCTGTCCTTGTGTGTCCCCCCCCCCCGTCCATTTCTTTTACCTAACGGTTTCTTCACTTTTGAACATCAACTATTTATTTATTTATTTCAGAGATTTAATGCCCTGCCCTTCAATAAGTTTCCAGGCCAGCTTACAAAAAGTTAAAATTTCAATAAAACAACAACATTAAAAGGCACAATAAAAACCAGCAGTATAAAAGTAAGTCAGCAGAAATAAAACAAATACCCGGCAAAATAACATCAGTTCACAAAAAAATTAATAAGCCTGGGGAAATAAACAGGTTTTTCAGCTCGTGCTGAAATGAAATAAAAGCAGGTGTCAGGTGAGCACCTTCCGCCTATTATATAACATAAATGAGAAACAGTCTCGTTGTTTACTCCCTTGCTTTCCACCCCTCCCTTCAAATTTGTGTCATATCTTTGTATGTGTTATATAAAAAACAAACAAATAAAAGATTACATAGAAATGGATCCAACCCCACAGTCGGGCAATATGTTGCTGGACCATAAGGAAAAAAAATCCAAAATCTACAGATAGGCAACACCTTTATTAGGACCAACCAAAGTGGCATAAAAGTCTTTGCAAGAGTGTGCAGAACTCTTAATAAGGCCAAATGGTACAAAAAGCAGTGGCAGGGGATAAAAATAGCAGGCCAAATGTTATGGCCATGATGTCTGAAGTTTGACCTGGTTAACATGTAATGATAATTCAGGGTACAGGTTGCATATGAATTGTTGCTGAATCATGGATTGTTATGTGTGAACTCTATACTATAGTTAATCTATGGGTTGTAAACCATGAACAGAAACTCATGAACAATGAACAAAGAATGGGGTACACCTGCAGTACCAGATTCCAAATTCCCCACACACCAGACAATGACACAAGTGGCATAGTTAGCAAGCTACCGTCAATCAACAGGGATCCCACAATGCAGGAGATCAAATCCTCTTACGTTCCTACCAACCACTATTCTATGGACACAGTGCACAAATGAGGGGAGGAAGAGGACCTACACACAACTCAGCACCCACATAGCTCCCTGTGCAAGACATCTGCAGAGAGCATACAGAGTGTTCAAGACCCACCTAAGGAGGAAAAGGCTCTTTTGGCAAGCAGTCGAGAAGGACCAGTAGGAAGAGTACCCACCACACACACACACACACACACACACACACACACACACAGTGGCAGCCTCCAGTGGCAGCCTGTCCCAACCTAGTGTCATTCAGACGTCTGAACTTCAACTTCCACCAGCCTTAGCCAGCATGGCCAATGGTCAGGAATGCTGGGAACTCTAGTCCAAAACATCTAGAGGGTACCAGGTGGAGCAAGGCTGTGATAGAGCTTAAGGCTGGGAAGCAAGAGACAGGAGTCTGAGCCCTATGGGCAAAGGGTTGAATATGGTCCTACTCACTTGTTGCACGCCTGGGAAAAGCAAACCCAGAAATATCAAGACATGGGTGGTGCTGAGTTCTTAAATGATTCATGGCAAAGGAACTCAGGCACAAATTTGCATACAACTTCCTTATGCTGATTTATATATAAAGATGGAAAGTTAGATACAATTAGTAGAACTAAAACTGAGAGAAGAAGTTGTCCGTTTTAATTAAAATTTGTTCCAGTTTTTAAAACTAATTCCAAAAAATTACAATATTAATTAATATTATAAAGCTCACCACCACACACTTTAATAGATGTCTTATACCTCAAAGCAAAGGAAACCAGTACAAGTTCACATTTTTGCTCATAGACAGGAGTGATGCTATTTTGGATTTTGGAGGAAGGACTAAAAACTCATAACAAGGTTTGATATGTTCAAGATTAAGGCCACAATCCTATACATATACTTACCTGGGAGTCAGTGCCATTGAACTCAGTGGGTGTTACCTCTATGTGTATAGGATTGTGCTGTAAACTGCAGAAGAGCAGTGTATTTTCAGAGCACCTGATAAAACCTAATTTGAATGTCTCCAGCCTCCTCGCTCATTCCTTCCTAAGACTATGACTAAATACCGACCCCGATGGTTTTAACATCAGCCATATTTTCTTCCCCACTCCCTGCTTTGTTTACCATCTTGTGTGGTTAAGAGCTCTGGACAACTTGAAACTTTGTAACCTTTCATTGTCCTAATAAAGAACTTGCCTTAATACGGATTTTGAAATTCATGGAGGCAAGGTTTCAAAATTCAACAAACCAATGTTTTAAGCAAGATACTACAAGCCTTCTATTTAGTTTGTAATTATATTTATGGGCCTTGAAGTCCTGTGCTTTTTTGTTATTATTTGTGTCAAAATAACATGTTCCACGAAGTCTTTTTTTTTTAAAGTCCCTTGACGATTTCACATCATTGTTTTTAGTTAGCATTAGCCATGGATTACACATTGTGACTCCTCGTATAAATGATAATGCAGTCGAGTAGTGTTAACACCTGCATCCATCATGCCTTGGAATTCTAATTATGTAATTGACATTAGCAAAATGTTCAGACAGAACAAGGAACACCCAAACATGACTGTACAGAATCTGTTGAAGACATGTAAGGCTCTTAATACTGAAGTACACTGGAGCATTTCTCTTTGCTTTTTAAACAAAGTACTTGATTGTTTTTCAAAAGTAATTCCTCTCTGCAACTTAAGATATTCTTTTGAAAAAACAACCCAAAAGATATGTTCAATACATTTTTAATTGTACAATTCTTGTTACTAATTGTCCATTAAAGCATTATTCATTGTGCATGTTTTATCATTCTGAGCAGTTTACAGTAAAATCTGATAAAATCCAATGGGGTTGCATCCAGAAGAACCTAGTCAGGCTTTAGTTTAGTGCCATTGAAATCAATGGGATACATTAGTCATGACTAGCTTGTCCCATTGATTTTAATGGACTAAACTGTGAATAACATCCTCTAGAACCAGCCCAATAAAATGCCATGCAAAAAATATATAAAAAGTAATAAAGAAGAAACCACAAACCTTGAATAAAAAGATGTTTACTTCCTACCTGAATGCCACGAGGGAGAACTCCAACCAAAGCTCCCCCAGGAGTGAAATTATGACCCTGGTCATATGACATGCTAAGCCATGGTGATTAAGCATTTTGAGTTAAACATTATGGCTTAGCATGTCATGTGAACCATTCCTAACCATTGTAACTACATAACCATGGTTTAAGCATACTCCCTAACCATTTGCTGCAAAAGGGTTAATGGCCTAATCATGGCTTAGTGTGTTGCTGAACAGACCCGACGTCACGGAGAAGACTCTAGATTTTATAGTCAGAGACAGCAGACAGCAGAGTCATTGTGTGGCGCAGCGTCTAATTGTGTCTCTGCAGCGGATGAAAGGAACAAACCAGAGACATCAATTTAAATGGGTTATTAAATTGGCTATTAAATTGGCCACAGCGTTATTGATTTTTAATAGGGTTGGTGGAGGCATAAGGGCGTGGATCCTGCTATTGGGCAGCCCGACTGCTGTCCGATTTCCATTCCTGGCCCGCCTGCCAGGAGTGCTGGTGGTTGGTGGAAGGGGCAGAGGCCCACCACAGCACAGACCGCTAACGTGAAGCCCTTTTCCCTCCACCCTGGATGTGGCACCCTTGCAGCCACCATGCTGGCCTGGTCTTGGTGCCACACCCACCCTGATCCCTTAAGGGGATCCCACCGTGGGGAAGCAGGAAGCCCAATCCCGCTCTCCCTCCCAAATTGATCCAGCCAAATGCCTATCATACCCCACAAAGTTGTGACATAAACAATACAATTCCAGCTCCCTTCCTTTTCCCGCTACCAGACCAGCGCGTGCCACAATGGCAGCTCCCCAGTAAGTGGGGAAACTCGATCTCCAAAAAGATTGATTGGGGACCCAATCTGGCCCTATGGAGTTCCTCAGAAGGCTGCCCACCCTTCCTCTTCCCCTCAAGCACCAAATGTTTTCTCATTTCCCAGCTTTTGTGAAGTTTCTCCCCATTCTAAAAGACTGAAATGTCTCTCCTAAGGTTTAGTTGCTGACAGTAAGAGCTTTAAGCTAAAATATAATGCTGGTGCTTTTGGCAACTCCCCCTTTGCCTTTGGCTCTGCAAATCACTTGAATGCAGCCCCCAAGAGGTTATCTGAAATGGAATTCAGCCCCTGAACTAAAACAGGTCCAACACCCCTGCCTTGGTCAATCACAATTCAAGGAAAGGGTATAATACTGGTTATACTTGTAAAGGGATTCTGCCAAAAGAACAGAAACAGCAAAATCTATGTCTGGATTATGCCATTGATCTGAGGCTGATATGGACCCTTTTTTAAGGGGTTGGAGTGAGGACAGTTGCCCTGGACCAGAATCAGAATGTGGGCAATGCTTCCTGTGGGTTTTTTGGTGAGGCTTGCATAAGAATTTCTGCTCCCTACTCACCTTTAGCCCTTGCCTTTTTTTTGTTTTAATGTATGAAATATGGACTCAGAATTAAACTCTAAACAAATCTTAAACTTGAAACATTCCTTTGCTTACTATAATCATGAAACAGCAGAAAAAAGAACCATCTGCTACCAAGATTAGGATAGTCTGGCATCTCTTTTTTGTGTTCAGCTTTAATCCTATTAGTATATGTTTTGCACATTTAATCTTCAGCAAGCTCTCTTTATGTTTCAACAAAGGACGCGTAAAGAGGATGAAGGAACAAGACCCTATTCTGAAGAGAGAGAAAACATTATTCATCAGAACAAAGAAGAAGCGAGACATAATCTTGATGGTTTGTAAGAAATAAGTCTGCTTTTCACAGTTTCACAGAACTTTAAGTTGCTACAAAAGCTGTTGCAGCAAAAGTATAATTTAAAAGTATTATTTTCTGTCTTGTAAATAGGGGTGGGTTTGTGAACATGGGTGTTAACAGGGAAATTGGCATGGTTGACCACCTACTGAGGCCTATGACCATGAGCTCCCCAACTCTGGCATTCCTCCTTGCTCTTGCCTTTTGTTTGCTCTTCCCCCCCCTCTGGCCCAAAGGGCAGTGATGAGACAACAGTGATGAGAAAGCACAGCAGCTGCTGACTCCACCTGCATTATCACCAGCTCACTCCCTGGCAAGTGAGCAACAGTGAAAAGAAAGCCACTGAAGGAGCCGCAATGAGGGCATCTTCCCTGATAGCTCCCCAAAACCAGGAGCCAGCTGTGATTACATTTGTTAGTGAGTTGCTTTATTTGCATTATCTTATGGCAACATAAAATAGTGAGAAAAATAAGCCTTAACTGAAGCCTGTGAGACTTATTTCCAGCTAAACAGCATTTTCTTTTCTTTTCTTTTCTTTTCAGGGAGTGAATACAGAAGCCAAAATAGGCAGGTAGTTTTTTTGCTGGCACAACAAAGCCATAGTCTTTACAAACACCAACACTTTCTCTTCACTTAAGGATCATGTCATCATTCTATTTTGCTCCTACCCTCTCTTATATGATTGCCCCTGCTTTCGCACCAACATCAAATACTGCTACCTATAGCGACATTTCCTCCTACCTAAGGCTTGCTATCTACCTTCCAGATCTATACTAGTGATGTTGACGTGCACTGCTAACTGTTGCACATCAGGCATTATGCCACATTTCTAGCATTATTTCCCACTTTTTTATTCTGTATTATCCAAAATCCCATTACAGATTTCATTGTGAGTGCCATCACACAAGCATTTTATTGCATGCTCATTGCTGGGCACGCACAGATTTTCATGGGTCCCTCTCACAACGTTGTCTGCCTCCCACATGCCTCCTGCCCCTTTAGCCTTCTTTATGCCACAAAAAAAATCACCCCAGTAAGTCCAACTTATTTTTAACGACGGAAGTTGCTGAAATTTCTTGCTGTGCACAGGAGAAGCAGCGTGATCAAAATACGCCACTAAATGGGCCACATACACATTGTTTACTTCCGCTTTCAAAAAAGGAAGTAATGAGGGACAAATGTGCAGGCAGAGAAGTGATGGTAAACAAACAAGATTTTTCACCATGTGATGATGCGATCTACGCCAAGCAGGATATAACACTTTTAAAATGGTATGAAAACGGTATATGTAATGTGTCCTGGGCCTGAACAGTTGTCATAACCCTTATAAACCGTTATAAGCAGTAGTGTAGATCCTGCCTCTGTTTGTCGTATGAGTTATAAATGCTCAAGAGGGATATAGCATCACCATGATAGGATTGTATTGGTATGAGACAAGGTGTAGATCTGGCATTTGTCACAGTCTTTCACACAATGGTGAAAAGTACAGTATTTCTATTTAAATTATAACAATTATTTCTATAGATATAAATTTGCAAATGCAAATCTTATGCAAATTGGTGTTTTCATCTTCTTTTTGATGATGCATTTCCTCTTGTGGAGCAATTCATAAGTGGCACCCTACTGCAGACAGTCCTCTATTTGAAAAGCTGTCCAGTCTGAGTCCAGTTTAAACAAACAGAACCATAAGAAGGGACAACATTGCCCATCAAGAGTTAGCAGCTGGGCAACAGGATCTAGCTAAACCCTACTGCTTTATAGAGGTATTGATGTGCACTGATAACCGTTGGGGCACATCACACATTCCGTATACCGCTTTCAGTGAGCGTCATGAGATGAGCATTTTATAGCATGCTCATTATTGGCCACTTATGGATGCTCACGGGTCCTTTAGACAACGCTGTCCACCTCCCATGCATCTCTGGTTCCTTCTGGTCCTTTTTCCATGAAAAAGTAAGACCCAGAAAATCCATCTTTTTTTGTTTGAAGTGAAACGTGCTGCCATTTCCTGCTGTGTGCAGGAAAGCAGCACAAAAAAACCCCACCCACTTTGTTTACTTCCTCTTTCTTCAGCATCTGCTGCTCATCCCTATTGTGGGACAGAAGCATAATTCAAAGTGATGAGAAGGAAATGCTATTACCCCCCCCCCCAAGAAGCTTATAGTGTTACTTCCTGCTTTTTGTTCCACGTTATCCAAACTATCGCAACAAATGTCATTGTGTGTTCTATGAGGTATAAAACACAAGAAGGATTTAGTGTTACCATGATGGGTCCATAATGGTTTGACACAAGGTGTAGATCTGGCTAGGCAGAGCAAGAACATACTGTAGGTTTTCCTCACTATGGTGAGAAGTATTGTATTTCTATTTACATTACAGTAATTATTTATACATTTGCAACTATAAGAACAAAATGGATATCCTTTACTAAATACTGACTTTTTAAAAATAGAGGTCTACTTTCCATCTAATCCCTTAAAATACTTTTAAAAGCCACACTAAATGGAGAAGCCGTGACTGTTTCAGAAGCTTTGGCAAAGGAGAGTGACATTTCCTGAATGCTCCAAATCGTAGGTAATGTGTCATTATTTCATGATCGAACGAGAGGCAAAATGTGTTATTTAGATAAAACAGAATCTTTTGTCAGAACACTATAGTTACTATCCGAATTCTAAGTGTTCCAGTTCAGTATTGTCAACATCACTTTAAAACTAACTTGTGTGGGTGGTAGAGCTGATTATCATTTGTGTTGCGCAATGCCAGCCTAGCTGTCAGGAGACGATATTGAAAACAAACAAAATGTCCTTGGCATTTTGAAAGCCATAGCGTTCTTTTATATTAGCTTCTTTTGGTTAGGCTGGTAGAGGGACCACTTATGTTGCTTCCTCTCCACTATCAGCCAAATCGCCCTTGCTGATATTTATAAAAACTGAAACAGCAGCAGCAAAAAACAAACAAAAACCCCCCAGCATATGTGCTTTTAAGGCTTGCATAATTGTTCATTTCTCTTATTTTAAAACATTATGCCCACCAGCTAGGCTGTCCAGTATGTGTGGCTTCTCCTTTTAGTGTGGCTTTTAAAAGTATTCAAAGAGAAATGAAGATAGAGGACAGATATTATTTTATGAGATTTAGTTGAACAAAGCATGCATTTTTATAGTTCTGTATTCAGAAGATGCACTTTAGATTGTTAGACTGTGCACAGGGATTTTGAAAAAAAGTGTAGCAGTTAGTGATTTTAAATGTAGTGATAATATTAATATCTTAAACTTAGAGTGGCATAATAGCATCAAATATGGTTACTTGGTTAGCTAAGAATTATCTAGGGATGCATATTAATAAATGAGAAGCATTTACTTCAAACATTGGGAAAAATCCAGCATGAGTCCTACTTAGAGAAGACCCATTGAAATGAATCAGACTTTAATTAGTCATGATTAACTTAAACCTCACTCTTTTTACTATTTAAATAATAAATATTAAGTAGGACTTATGTTGGATTTTAGCCATTTGTTTTTATGGGGTGGGGGAGAAAACAGTGCAGCTTAAAATTAGTTTGTGCTAACTGGAATAACTTAGGAGGAAAAGGACTTTTGCTTCTGTAACATCTCTGGGTTGTATCCAATGGTGGCTTTGCACTACCTCTTGGCTTTTACTGATTCCCCCTACCTACTATGACATATTCCATATTGTTCCATTGGGCTCCCTTGCAACACCTCTTCAGGGCTGCAGTGAGCAGGGAAGATGTGTAAAAATAAGGTGCCCTGCCTTGCACACAGTGTCTGGGTGGCTTGGATAGAGCCCTCTTCATTTAGTTAACAATATTGGAATATGAACATTTCACAAATAAACAGCATGGAACCAGGACCAGATCTACACCAAGCAGAATATGACACTTTGAAAATGGTTTGAAAACCACATATGGAGTGTGTCCTGGGCCCCAACAGTTGTCACTACTGTTAAAAACCATTTTAAAGCAGTAGCGCAGATCCTGCCCAGGTTACCGGGCAGTTTGTATTCCCGAATATAAATCAGAGTGATCATTATGATCATTGGAGGAGGCCTTGTTGGCTGTACTGTGACCTGCAGAATGACATCTTGCCGCAAATCGAGAGTGGGCTTCTCCATGGTGGTGCCCACTTTATGGGATACCCTCCCCCCTGGGTATTCAGGAGGCATAAACTATGGCATGCTTTAAGCACAAATTGAAGACCCATCTCTCTCCCCAGCCCTTCCCTGATTGACTAGGTGTCCAGTCTGTTTGTTAATTGTGGTACTGTGAGAACTTGGTTTTAATGGGTAGATTCCCATTATGCCCCCAAGCAGTGTGTCCAGCTGATCGCATTGTGCAAGCAGAACTCACCACTTACACAGGGGAGATTTAGCGCTTCCTAGGAAAAGCCCTGAAATGAGTGGAAATGCTCGTTTCTCGGAGGAGGCAGGTTGATGGAGAGTTTCCACTCGTTTCAGGTTGCCCTGAAGTGCTAAACTGACATTGCACAAGTGGTGGTGGCTGCTTGTGCAACACAATCGGTGGGGTGACAGACAAATCAGTGGGGGCATAAGCACCCCGATGGATTCTGCCCGATGTTTTTTCAAATGTTTTATTTGAATGTATTTTGATATATTCTTTTTGTCAACTGCTTAGATTGTAAAAAGAAAAGATAAGCAGTATATAAATGTATTTAGTAGTAGTAGTGTGGTTTGCCATGTCGTCCAAACCTAGCATCATGTGTGGTGGGGGTGGCTTCTTACCCACAATACAACCCTTACTACAAGCCATGGGTTGTGATGTGAATAAGAAACCACCCCCACAATGCACATCTCTGGGTTGGGACAATTATGCAAATCACTGCCACGCACATCACATGTGGGGGCAGGGAAAGAAACCACGAAGACTTCTTTTGCTGCCCTGATTGTCCAAACCCATTCAATGTTTGGCCTTAACTATGAAAATCAGTTGTAGCCTGCCATTAAATCACTACATTTTATAAAACATATTATGGTAGTGAAACACTTTTTGTACTTCATTAAAGATACTTCTCACATGTCACATATAAATCTAAACTATGCAGCCTACCTGCTAAATTGGAATATATTTGCATAATCAGAAAATTCTGAGCCACATAGGTCTTAGAAAAATAGAGATCTTTTGAAAAAAATGGTCAACTATGCCAAGATATCCACACATGTGGCAAAATAAGGGCTAAGAGAGCAATCCTATGCTTCCTAGACAGTGAGCTTCATCCCACATACCTGTTTCCCTCAAATTATCCCCCACAGCGCTAAGCTGTTGCTACCGGGCAGCTAGATCCTTTGCATACCAGGAAATGGGTTTAAGGGGGGAAATGTAAAAAAAATCATAAAAAATCAACAGATGACCCAATCCGATTCAAATTTGGTATGCTTAAAGCTCTCCTTAATATCTATTACTGTGCCAATTTTGATGTCATTAACTTTAAAGCTTATGTAGATGTAAGCATTTGATTAATTTTTCTTCAAATCCTGCTCCTGTGCCCCAGTGGCCGCTCGGAAAACAACAAATGATACGCTCGAAAAGCGCAATTAAAGCAGGATGCATGGGAGTACTTCACAATAAAAGCAGATTATAAACTGGAAAACTTCAGAGTCCTTTGCACACAATTCACAGTGATTGCACAGTATAACGCTGGTGTGACAAAGCTCAACGTCTGGGTGGCCATAGGATTGTTCAGTTTACTGGCTCTGAGGAAATCTGAGCATGGAGACAGAGAAAGGGGAGCGGTCCAGGGGACAGAGAGGGCAGGAGACTGGGGAAGCTGCCTTACGAAGCTTCCTATGCTCGGCCCAGCCTCCTTCCCTTCCACTCTGAAGTGCTGTGGCTAGACAGATAAAATTGCCTGTTTGGTAAAAATACAGGGTGACTGTTGCTCCAGCTACCTTGCATTAGGATACTCAGCAGTTTCTGACTTCAGAGTCTGCCTACTAACAGCAAAGGATTTTAGTTAGGATTGAGCCCTAACTAACTTTTTGTGTTAGGTGCAAAGCATTGGTTTTTCCTAGAAGCATCATGCCATTTCTTATAAACGAAAACGTACTTCGTTTATTTATTTTTTACATTTCAATATTGCCCATTACCCATTTACAAAATAGCAGGTTTAAAGTATATGGCCCAGAAATGGAACTGAATGTTCTTCTGTGATGGAGAAGTTGTGTGTGTGTGATAGGTATTTCAGTTTGTGCTTTTGATCCTGAAGGCCAGTTCTCCAACCCATACCCTGATCTTGTGATGCAGAGCAACTCAATAATGCAACCATTTACCAAGGGAGGTGCTGGGCTTTCCATTGCTGGAGATTTTCAAGCGCAGGCTGGCCAGTGTGCAACCATACTTCTGTGTACAAACCTGGCAGCTTTCTATATGCCTTGTATACTCCATGCTGGCTGTGCAGTGGTGCTGCATAGTTTATATGATGCAGCCGCCAACTTGCGGCCACCACAGGCCTTTTTTCCGAAACTGCGCTTTTAAAAAGTTGCTGCCTTACTGTGCCATTTTCTTTGCTCTGAGGTCATCACTTTCTTTCCACCATCTGTTGTTGGTAACCTTGCTTCGGCTTCAAGCTGGGGGCTTTCTCAGGGGTGGATCGAAGCTGGGTTAGGATGAAGTAAGTAGGAAGGCAGAGCAGAGGTCAGGCTCAGTGATCTGAATGGCTGCCGGCACTGCAGCTTTTGCCGCCAGGGAAGCCCACCCTCCCTCCTGCAATGATTAACATTCCTACCCTGCAGCTGCGATGCCACAGGGTGTTGAGGAAATGAGTAGCAAAGGCACCATTGTCAAGCCATGGCAGAAAGGATGTTGTAGAGCTGGAAAAGGTGCAGAAAAGGGCAACCAAAATGATCAAGGGTCTGGACAACTCCCCCATGAAGAACAATTAGAACAATTGGGCTTTTTTAGAATAGAAAAAAATGCCAGTACGTGATAGAGGTGTACCAAATTATACACAATGCGGAGAAAGAGGGTAGGGAGAAAAACAGCTCCCTCTCTTATAATAGAAGAACACAGGGTCATCCTATGAGGCTGAATGATGAGAGATTCAAGAGAGACAAAGAAAACACTTCTTCACACACTGTTAAAATATGGAATTCACTACCAGTACCATAAGATGTAGTGATGGCAACCAACTTAGTTGGCTACAAAGGATGCTTAGATAGATTCATGTAGGCTAGATCTATCAATGACTACTAGTCATGATGACAGTATATAACCTCCAGTATCAGACACAATATGCCTTTGAATATCAGTTGCTGGGCAACATGAGCAGAAGGGTACTATTGCACTCATGTTGTGTTTGTGGGCTTCCTATAGGTATCTGACTGGCCACTGTGGGGAAAGAATGCAGGACTAAATAGGACTGATCTAGCAGGGCTGTTCTTATCTTCTTTGTTTATTTTTCAGGGATGGCTTAGCTCTGGATTTCTTGTATCAAGTGGGAGGTTGATGACCTACTCTTTGATGTTATGATTCTAATTCTGCATAGGATTAGACTGCATGTAATATGCTTACTCAAATCACTCAAGAAACTATTTTTCACGAACAAGAATGGCAGAAGTGGTCCTCAAAATAACATAATAAATGCAAATAAATATAGTATGGTATATTGACTAGCAAAGGGGGAAAATAGTCCACTGATCCATGTTTATGCCTAAATGTAAATAAATGCTGTAATATCCTTATATCGGGGTGTTTTGTTTTGTTTTTATACAGCTTGTTCTTTCCCAACTATAGAAAACAACAAATGCTTTCTTCGATAGTCTATTGGCATGAATTTGCAGCTTGGCCCATAATGCTGGATTTTGTTATTGCCATTGGAATTGCTGGCAAAATAAAATTTGCTTTAGATTTGCAGACCATGGATCCCATGATTTAATCAGAGCAGAACCTCAGCATGAAGTCCATCATAGTCCAAAGAAAACAATACTTCCAAGTAACTCAAGAGGAATTTATTTCACAGACTGGAATCAACCAGATTTCTGTGTATCTAACAGCACCTTATTGCCGGTAGTGGCAGCACCTTAAGACCATTAGTTATTAGTGCTTTAGTTATAAAGTGCAATGATCTGGAAAAGAACAGGCTAGGAGGCAATGTTCAAGGCACACAGCCCATAAGCCAGGTTGCTAATGTCTGCGTGGATGTATCATGCTTGCACTATGCAGCGCTTTTTGACACATAGTAATTGCCAAGTTTTTATAGAAAATACTGCAGTTAAATGGGTGATCTAAGTTCCAAATTTCAGTCTGGACGAATTGTGAAGTGCTACAGCAAAAGTTGCAACAAGAGCCTAGAATTTCTCTCTCTCTCTCTTTTACGCGCACACACACACACACATACATACACACACTTCTTTTTTAAAGTAGGTGTAACCTGGATCAATATGCATATTTGTGGTAATGTTGCTATGGACTTTTCTGTGTTGAAGAACTACACTTCTCAAGTGCTATTTTCCCCCCAGTCAATGGCTGTCATCTAATGCACAAAACCTTCTACATTTTTATTATTAACTAGCAAATGGACCAGCTTCAAACAGGTGGAAATAGCATTTATGAGGATGTTGCAAAGGCTGCAAACAAACATATAGAGCTGTCGGTGTTGGACACATTGTGCTGGCCCTGTCTAAGTGAAGCCAGGCCTGTTGACACCCCTAAGCATGGCCTCTGGAATGGTGTATCCCGATTACCCCCTGAAAGGAGAGGTCTTTCCACTCCATTCCTCTGAAGTTGTCCGGCAGCACTAAAATACTAAATAGCCCTTAGTCTGATAGAGTGAAGCCTTCAAGCAAACCTATGCACTGTCAGAGAGCTGGACACTTTGGATCCACCTCAACTGAGTGAAGCCATGCTTACTGGTACCCATAGACATGGCCCCTCCATGGTGCACCTCATCGTCTCCCCCCCAAAAAAACTACACCCTCTTTTTGTTCCCCTTCACACTAACTGCAGTGGCAACCTTTGACAGCCATCAAACATAGCCACAGTTACTGTGAACGGGTGCAAAAAAAAAGAGGTGGCTTGTAGATCTCTATGAAAATAATATGAAGGAGGCTTGGGCAAGTGGGGATTCGAAGCAGAGCAACCCAAGGTTTGGGACAATACTCAAAACCATGGGGATCACCTTGCTAAGGGGTGATCTACACTCCCTTTCCCCACCTGTCAACTGTTAAAAGCTGTAAAATCAGACTATATACAGTCTACCTTGCCAGTTACATTTTTTTTTAAAAAAATGGGGACATTTGTCCTTTTTTTAACCAGGGCCAAAATAATACCAATACGAATAATAAATACACCCCAATTTGCACAAATGTGGGGAGTGAAACATTTTTTTTAAAAAAAAAAGTGGCGAGTGAGCAAGTTACAGCTCCTCCAAATTGCTGCGTGTGCTTGGGCACTGTTGGAGGGGCTGTCACTCATTCATGAGCAAGACCATGCGGCAAGAGTGGCTGGAATTTTCGCCACTCTTGCCGAGCAGCTCATTCACTGATGCTCGAAACCCTCAATGGGTTGGCAGTGCTGGGTTCAGACAACATGCCAACTCATTGTGGGTTCAACAATCTGTACAACAAGCCATGGGTTGTTAGGGTGGCTTATTGCTCATGCACAAGCCACCTTGTGGGAATCAGTCTGGGTTCATATGATATGATTACCTATCGTGGCTTGTCACCCATGATGGGTTGTTGTATCATGCAAACCGAGTTGCTGTGTGATTACATCCTGAAGCAGGTAGTAAATATTCTATTTTTTTTTACCAAAATTGCACTGAATCTACCCCTGCACATAGATTTTAATCAAGGACTTTCAGATCTAAAGCCCACATGCTTTCTATTAGACCACACTGTGCTTTCTTATAACAGATTTTCTTTCACTTCCTTAAAAACAAACAAAACAAACTAGTAGTGGTTAAGAATCATCCATGTTCTAGTAAATAAGAGCTTTGCTTATTTCAAACACATAGTCTAAGACTATGCTGGTTCTCTTCATATGGGAAACCAAGGCTGCAGTTCTATAAACACTTAACTGGGAGTAAGCCCCATTGAATTCAAATGGAACATGTTTCTGCGTAGACAAGTATAGGATTGCACTGTCACTGTTATCCATTTGTGTGTGTGTGTATATTGTGTTAAATACAGTGTATCTTTAGGAATGTTTGTAAAGGAAGCTATTGTCAAGTATAGATTTCAGCAAGGTCGTTGAGGCCTTGCAAGTTATAGTTAGATTTATTTAGAACTAGTTTGGAACATCAGAATCTGTGCTAACTTATCTCTGTCAGAGTTCTCACTCCCTGTCTCTACATTGAAGCTGCATGCTTTCCCTTGGAACTTGAGAATGTTAGAAAGTGTGGGGGGATGCTTGTTCAACGAGTCACTCAGTTTGTAGCATCACCTTGGTGGTACGATATCATTATAAACCATTATAAAGCAGTAGTGTAGATCCTGCTGATCAGTCTTGAGATATTTAACAGAACAAAAGTTTTCATAATGTTGTGCAGTGTCTGATTATTATACTGTCAGAAGAAATTTGTTATGTGTGGAAAACAAGGCATGTAGTGCTTCATGAGCCAAATACCCTCAACTATACTGCCAGCACTTGTTTACAACGTGACATTAAAAACCCCCACAAAACTCAATTTAGGCTGCAATCTTATCCATGCTTTTCTGGAAGTAAGCCGCATTCTAAGCAGACATGCATGGGTTTGCACTGCCCATTGTTGTTTATTCGTTCAGTCGTTTCCGACTCTTCGTGACTTCATGGACCAGCCCACGCCAGAGCGTTCTGTCGGCTGTTGCCACCCACAGCTCCCCCAAGGTCAAGTCTGTCACCTCCAGAATATCATCCATCCATCTTGCCCTTGGTCGGCCCCTCTTCCTTTTGCCTTCCACTTTCCCTAGCGTCAGCCTCTTCTCTAGGGTATCCTGTCTTCTCATTATGTGGCCAAAGTACTTCAGTTTTGCCTTTAATACCATTCCCTCAAGTGAGCAGTCTGGCTTTATTTCCTGGAGTATGGACTGGTTTGATCTTCTTGCAGTCCAAGGTACTCTCAGAATTTTCCTCCAACACCACAGTTCAAAAGCATCTATCTTCCTTTGCTCAGCTTTCCTTATGGTCCAGCTCTCGCAGCCATAGGTTACTACGGGAAATACCATTGCTTTAACTGTGCGGACCTTTGTTGTCAGTGTGGTGTCTCTGCTCTTAACTATTTTATCAAGATTTGTCATTGCTCTCCTCGCAAGAAGTAAACGTCTTCTGATTTCCTGGCTGCAGTCAGTGTCTGCAGTAATCTTTGCTCCCAGAATTACAAAGTCAAATAAAGTATTTTGAAAGGAGGAAATCATAGTCAGCTGTAATATTTTTCTTCCAGTCAGATAATACATATCACTTAAGGAAATGAATTAAATGGGGGTAAAGATTAAAAACAAAAAAATGTAGTCAACAAATGGTAGCCTAGAAGGTAGAAAAGTAATTACAGATTGAACAAACAACACCTCTCTTTCCAAATCTGAACTCATATTGCTCCTGTCTTATGACCACTCTATTGATTCCAGCTTACATTTGACATGACCTTTTGTGATCCTCTATCTCACTATGGAGTGTGTGTAACCTGTGGTTTTTAAAGATATACAAATGAAACAATGGGAGCTAATTGGGGGAAATGGGTCTTTACACAGAAGTTGGGCAGGTTGAATAGGGCCTTTTCAGCAATGACTCCACACCTATAGAACTTTGTTCCACTTGAGGTATGCTAGGCTCTATCATTGGAGGTCTTCAAATGAGTTCTAAAAATCTCTTTTTTCACTAATGCTTTGTGTTAAATATTTTTTACTGTATATATGGTGTTGTTATCTTACTCTTTATATTTATCTGGATGTCATTTGTTTAATGATACTGTTGGTTTTAATTTATTTGTTATGGTTTTTTTAATGTATTGTTGAAGTTACACTGTAAATGTATATGTTGGAAGCCCCCTTGGAATGGTTGTACCCTAAGAGGTGGTCTACAAATATTTTAAGTAAATAAGGACAAATAGTTTCCAGACGGTAGCCATGTTATATTGGGGGTGGGGAAAGGGGGGGAGAATAAAGAGCCTTGTGGCACCTTAAAGACCAAGGGTGCAATCCTATGCATGTTTAGACAGAAGGAAGTCCCACAACTTTATACAAAAATTTCTAAACATACACAGGACTGCACCCAAGAATTTTATTTTGGCATTAGCTTTCATGTAGTACATGAAATCTAATGCTAGAATAAATGTTAGTCTTTGAGGTGCCACAAAATTCTAAGGACAAATATATATATATCTCAGTACGTGGTGTTACCAAAAGGAGCAAGAATTCTTTCTCTGCAGAGTGTTGAAGAACAGCAACATTAAGTTGAAAGTTTCACATCAGTGCAATACTGTTACAGGATAATCTGTACCTTCTGACACCACTGCTTTCCTGAGAAGTGGAAAGGGTAAAGTTCCATCCCTTTAAAAAATTTTATGCACCCCTGTTGCATCAAATATGAGCATTTGAAACAGGAAGATGTAAACAGGAACAATGGCTCTGGAAACAGGCTTAGATAAATCAGTATCACAAGTGCAAAAATGAACAAACACACACATACACACCACAAACAGAACAAAGGTTTTAAACCCTAGCCCTGTTCATTTCTTTTTGCCAAGAAACTGTAGTCTCTATGTGGTTTATCTCTCTCACTGGGGTTATTTATTTCATCTTCAATTATAAAAACACTTTCCTCAAACTGAGCAATTTCTACTGGAAAAATATCAATCTTTTTTTATAAAGCAATGTTTCATGGAAAGTTAGGGAGTTTAAAAATCTGTTCAATGCATTTTAGAGATGAATAATGTACAGATGCATAATGCTACTGACACATTGTGGCAGATAAGAAATTGGGCATTTCAGAAGTTCAGTTCATAATTTAGAAAACATTTTGGATACCTGTTTTTTTTCTACTGGACATGAGGGTCAAACGTGAATATCTGGAGACAGACCCACATGTTAAAATCAGGTCTGCCACAAAATTTGGGCGATATAAAGCAATGAATTCTTGCCCCACCCTCACTTTTTGCTGACATAATGCTTGACTCCAGCTGGTTTTTCTTTAACTGAGACTTTGAAACCAGAAGTACATAACTGCACTGATGGAAAAAGACCCAGCTGAGTGCAGAGGTGTCAACAGTATCATTCTGCAAACTCAAATAGTGCTAGTGGAGCTCCACCAAAGCTTTCTGTTGTACAAGTGCTTGTGCAACTAGTTGCACATAGGTTGGAACCCAGATTTCAGTAGTGCAACATCATTTGCGCTAGTAGAATGACTAAGGGCCTTGCTAGACCTACCTGATAATCCGGTGGGGAGTCGGGGTGAGGCCGCGCTACAGCTAGCGCAGGCCATCGCCCTTTTCTACACGTAACATGCGACGGGGAAAGGGAAAGCCCCGTCGCGTCCTCCATTTTTTTTAATTAAAGGGCCATGTGCGCAGGAGTGCACCAACGGAAAGGTAAGGTTTTTTTTAAAGGATTCCCTGCTTCCCCTGCCCCTGATTTCCCCCCCACAATGTCTGATGCCCCTCCGCCCGCTCGCCCGTCCTCCCTCCGCTCACCATGTCCACCCCCCGCTCGCTCGCCCGTCCCCGCTCGCCATGTACGCCGCCCGCCCGCTCGCCCGTCCCCACTCACCATGTCTGCCCCCCGCTCGCTCGCCCATCCCCGATCTCCTTGCCCTGGCCCCGTTCTTCTTCCCCCCCATCTGCCATGTCTGATGCCCCCCCTGCCCACTCGCCAGCCCACTTACCATGCCCACCTGATCACCCTCCTGCCATGTCCGATGCCCCCTCCACGCCCCCCTGTCCATGATCTCCCCACCCTGGCTCCGCTCTTCCCCCCAATCTCTCCTGCCAGGTCCGCTCTTTCCCCTGGCCCCCATCTCCCCCCCCGTGATTTCCCCCCCCCCGGCCCGATGGGTACAGCGCTCCTATGGAATACTGTGCGGCTTCTCCTGGCTACTCGTGAGTAAGCGAGCAGCCGGGAAAAGCCATGAAAGTAGCTAGACCTTCCGCAGCCCCAGGCTCAGCCATAAGTGGATCCGGTTATCCCGGGTCAAGGGAGGATTTAGCCCGGCCTAACCCCAGGATCCCCTGTGCATCATCTGCATGCACAGCAGGGAGCCCAAGCCTCACACCGGGCTAAGTCCTCGTCTAGCAATGGCCTAAGTTGGATACTGCCCAGTGGTTTGCTGGGGGAAAGGTTGACTAGAAAAGGTTTCAGTTTTCTTCTCAGCCTGCCCTGTGGCACTTTCTGTCTCGATACTGCCTCATAATGACAGAGGAGAAGAAACAGAGGTTTCTTCTCCCATTATTCTATGGGAGAAGAAACAGAGGTTTGCTGAAGCAGGAAGGCTGATCAAAGGCAGGTGGCTAAAGGAAATGGCCTGAAAAGCAGGAAACCAAGGAAAGAGTGGCTGATAAGGAACAAGTCGAACAATGGAAGAGCCAGGGAGAAAACAGGACTGGAACTTACAAGGAAGAAGTAGGCAGGCAAACAAGGTTTGCAGCTCTTTTGTGTGCCACATCAACATTGACAAACCAGGTCCCCTTCCTTCCAAACAGAAACACTGGTTATTAAAAATGTAATCTCAGGACTAAGAGAGATTTCAGGACTTTGGCTTCACCCTGTGCATTTACTGGGCTGTTTACTTTAGTGGAGGGACCTACTCTTTCTGTCATTCAAGGAGGCTTTAGGGTCATCATGCCAAGCGGAAAATCCCTTTTGATGATGAATGGCATTTCAAAGACAGCTTGTGATTTGGCATGGGGAGGCAGGGAAGTATCTGCTGTTCAAAGAAAAAGGGTCAAAAATGCCTTTGGTCATGCTTAAGTCTTTGGGTCCTAGCTATTATCTCTATGGAGCACCACATAAGAAGAATTTGCTATGAGAGAGCCAGTGTGGTGTAGTGGCTAAAGTGTTGGACTGGGAGTTGGGAGATTTGGGTTCGAGTTCCCACTTGGCTATGGAAACCCACTGGATGACTTCCGGCCAGTCACAGACTTTCAGCCCAACCTCCCTCACGGGGTTGTTGTTGTGAGGATAAAATGGAGAGGATTATGTACACCACCTTGGGTTCCTTGGATTTAAAAAGGTGGGGTATAAATGCTAATCATCATCATCATCTTGTTTGTGTGCAAATGTAATATATTTTAATTTAAAATATCAAATTATAATATCCTTTGGTTTTGTGTTTTTGTTTGTTTGTTTGTTTTTTACTGAAATGAAATAGTCAGGCACATTTAGAGACTGGGAAGTTCTCCAAAGCCCATGTTGGACTAACTTGGAAACTACCCAACATTTTCTGGGAAAAGTAGGAAGATCTTTGGTAATTTTTATGAGCAAATTTGAGGGGTTTGAAAAAATTATCTGTCTTCATTGACCTTGTCCACAAAATAATCCCTTGCCTGTTCCCCCTTCCAAAATATATTTCTTCCTTTCTTTACCTTACCTTCAAGATGGACAGTAGTGGGGTGAGTGGGGAGAAGAGAGGATGGAGATTTTTTTGACTTTCATGCTCAACGTTGTTTAGGCACAACTGAATAATTTAGATAGGTCTGTTTAGAACACTATACTTCCTTTGAGACTGGACAAGCACAAACTTGATCAGTGAAAGGTGAAATGTCTCTTAGAGGTTGACTGAACCTTTTATTAATCCATGCACCTAAATGGAAAACAACTGAAGTAGTAGTTAATGTAGCAAGCAATACTATAACAGGATAGCACATCATCTGCATGAAAGCTGTTAACAGAGCATTGTGACAAGAGATAGCAAAATGATGTATAACCTGTGGGAATTGGGAATACATGTGCAAGTCAAGCAAAGGTCTACCACTAATTGAAGTAGTTTTCTTTGCTTGTGTATTGTACAGATGTGCTAAAGAACTCACACCATCACTTGTGTCGGATTCACCATGATCTTGCTTAGTACTGAGGATCTGGCATCTAATTGTAAGATAAAAGACCTTGTTAGAGCAAAACAGCTTTGTTGAGTTATTATAGCTGGATAGCTTGCAAGTTGGATCTTTAAAAACTGAATTTGCAAAATGCTAACTGTTCCAAGATGAAAACTACTTGCCAAGTTCCACCCTGAACAGACTTTTATCGCCAAGTTACAACTCCTTCAAAATATGTTTGCATAATAGAAATGCTGACAAAATGTCTATAAAGTACTATTACCATAAGTAGAAGCTTTTAAGATTTTATAGGGCTACTCAGGTGCTGTCTACCAAGTTCCTAAGCTTTGACAACCTTTCTTCTTCTTCTCCTTTCTTTTCAGTTGTACCCAGTAAAAAGAAGAGACAAAGTCCCAGGATGTAAAAAAAAAAAAAAGCGTTATTCCTTGGAGGAGTTCAATGCATTTCATCCCTGTAACAGCCCTGGGCTTTCTTCAGGGGTTTAAAGTATTGTAGCCTGCAGAGATCTCTGAAAAATGTGTGTCTCCCAAGATTAAATCATGTGACTGGTCACTTCTTTTCGTTTGTACCACCCACTGGTTTTTGGATTATGTCAACCTTTCAGCACCTCAGTGGACTGCATTATAAACATTGTAGTCTGTTTGGCAATGACCTGATAGAAACTCCTTTATTTTTAGTGCTGCCATCTCTCCTAGATACCAAACAAAGGGGAGGTTGTCCATTTGCATATTTAACTGAAACCATGCTACTCTTCCAGTGGTTTGGCATTAAGGATATGCTTAAAATGCATAGCAAGGAGCCAAAAACATTTTAAACAATAAGTATGCTTTGAAGTTAACTAGGTATCATCCCTGTTTATTTTACAAGGCATATGGGAATTCTGACAATTCTCAACCTATTGGGATATTATCCAAAAGGTTATACTCTTTAGAAGGAACTGTGCTATATCATTTTATTTTTGTGCCAATTGCTGTTGCTATCAGCTGCTGATTCAGCTGCTGATTGTGAGGAAAACTTAAGTAGACATGGGCTAGTCCTGGGGGATCTACACTACTGCTTTTAAAGCGCTTTAAAGCACTTTAAAGCACTTTGAAAACGTTTTGAAAACTGTATATGCAGTGTGTCCTAGGCCCCAACAGTTGTCAAAACTGCTATAAAGCGCTTTAAAGCAGTAGTGTAGATACGCTACTGGTTCCAGTTTGAGAGAGCTCTGGAGAACAGAACTGCATGTCTCCCAACCTGTACTAGGGTCCCATGGCACATTTACCACCTATCAATTGCAAATTTAAGCAAGTTGTTCCTCTCTTCTCAACAGAAGTCATCAATATGCAACAAGAGGTAGGAAAGCCATAGTCTTGGTATATTTCTAATGGAGAGGAGACCTCAGTTATATTAACTGAATCCAGGGCTGGCCCAAGATGTTTTCCTACCTGAAGCGACAGACAAAATGGTGCTTCTCCCCCTTCCATGTACAGAAGCCAAACAGATTGGCAGTTGAATCTTACTTCAGTCTTCTGCTGCACCTGAGAGCAGCAAGCTAGCTAAGAGGATGCCGGGCAGGCTGCATAGCACACACAGCTCTGTCCTCCAACAATTCACCCCCACTTATTTAGCCAGCTCTCTTTGCCTAATGGAAGTCCCAGCCCAGACTGAATCTCACAGCTTTTAGTGCTGGTTTTGACATTTGTTTCACTACCTCGACTGTGCCAGTTGTAATTTATAAAATGTCAGGTTTCTGGTTTTGGATTGCTAGAAGTTACACTTCTCTTGAGCTAGAGCCACCTCCCTCTAATCACAGGAGCATGGGCACTGGTGGTGGTTGTCAGCCTTGAAGGAAGATGACTTGTAGATGGCTAGAGCCACTTTCTTAATTTGCAGGACTTCCATTATTATAAAGGTAACAGAAACTCCCTGGGAAGCCTTGGCTCAAATTAAATCCCAGTTGTCTTGCCAGATGCAAAATCCTTTCTCTATTCAAGAACCTTCTGATAATTAGAATAAAATTCATAACTATAAGTTGTCTCAAAGTTCCTTTTTGCTCTTTATCATCACTTCATCAGCAGGGAAGGAAAATATTTCTATATGATGCTAAATATGTGAGGCTGAAGCAGTTTCATATTTCCTCATTCAGTTCAGAGATACAGATAAAACCTGGAAAAAAGATCTGGAACTGGAGATTGATGACAAGAGCTGAGGCAATGAAATTCCCTAATAGCAGAGAACAGGCAAATTGGAGTCCCACCAATATTGGGTGTGATGCAAGGCCCTTAGCTTTCAGTATGCCTTCTAAAACAAACAAAATGAATATTTCCTTGGACTATTTTTTTATACTTAAAAATAATAATCTACATATCATTACTCTGTTACATCCTATTTGACAAAGCTTGCTCGCTTTGTCATGAGTCATCACATGGTAACTGTCTAAGTGCTTAAGACTATGTTTAAAGCCGTGGTTTAAGGTGTCTTCTGAACAGGGCCAATGTCTTGAAAGTGCTTCGAGACTCCTTGTTGTTTTTGTAGTAATAGACTTTGTTATTGGGGAAAAAAGAAAAAGTGGGAGGGGCGTCAGGAAAGGTGTCCGAGGAAGCACGGGAGCCTGCAGGTGGCGCGTTGCCTACCCTAACCCTACACTATGATGACTCTCTTTATACCCATCTGCTTACATTCCATGCTTTAAGCAGCTTTGCATGATTATTCTATATCACATATAGGAATACTTATAGCACAGAAACTGTACATGATCTGTGCTATAAGTATTCACAGCAGTTATTGCAGCAATCTATTCTAAATATTCATTTGCTAATCAATATAAGAATTGAAATGTAGTGCCTGTATGCAACAACAATAAAAACAACAACAACTCCAAAATCCATACTACTGTAATGCCTTTATTAGGCCAACCAAAAGATCGTAATAAATGTGCAAGCTTTTGGGAATTCCAGATCTCTTCATTAAGCAAGATGATATAAAAAGTAGATGAGGGGAAAAGGGAAGAGGAAAACGGTGACTCGATCATGAAGTCACATTGGGGATCTCTACATTATGGGGGGAAATCCACACCCTTGCCATTTCTTCTTCTGGGGTCTTTCTGCATTGACTACAGCTCCTTTAGACAGCGACAATCAACGACCGTGTGATTTATAATTGAAAACTTCCCCTCTTGGTAATGCTTCATAAAGTTAAATGGAACAGTATCCCATGATAATTTTAAATAGTGCATTTTCTCTGATCTTTTTAAAAAGCAAGATTACCAGGGAAGGCATGGGAGATGTCCTGAAGGTTGACCGTATCATGTAAAAGACCCACAAACTTCTGTGTGGCCAATCACAAACATGCAATAAATCACTAATGTAGAGAAATTCATTGTCTGCATGTTCAAAGACCCAAGATGAAATGGGGAGGAGAGGCCTGCAGACATTCATTTTAGGCTCTGTAGGTCATGTGATGGTTACAGGAATAACAATAACAACAACAACAACAACAGCCTAGAATGCACATATAATTCCTTTAAAAATGCAAGTCATTTATTATAAACTTTGCAAGCAGTCAATAGGTTTGATGGGGTTGTAATTTTACTGTGCTTTACTGCATAGATTAAGGAGAAAGACACATTTTGGTTATTATAAGTCACTTTAGGCTCCCCATAGCCAATATGTTTTCCACATTAAAAGAATACCGTGAATTTTCTGAGAATATTTTGATGCTTTCTGGAAAAAGTTTAAAATTTAATATGACTAAAATGCCATCTGTTTATTATTTCTACACTCTGTGATACAGACACATTGGACACTGCATATATTTACATAAGGGTTTATATGGTGCTCAGATTATGGTTTTGACATAAATTATCTGAGGTTCTAGATCTGAATCACTAAAGGTGCAATCCTATGCATATCCAGACAGAAAAAAAGGCCTACAACTGCCATGCTGGCTGGGGCATGCTGGGAGTTGTGGGCTTTTTTTCTGTCTAAACATGCATAGGATTGCACCCTAAATGAAGATTTATCATCTGCACAGATATATCTTGTTATGAAATTCTTGATTTCAAAATCCAGAATCTGATGACAAACCATGGCTGGCTTAGCTTCAGTAATTTCACTGGACATTGCTCAGTTTTTAAAAATATATTCTTCTACAGCCAAGGCAAATTACTAGTATTTAACTTTTGTCCTGGAAAGCAAGAAATAGCTTTTCTTTGAGAACTAGCCTTTAATGTGGATATTTTGTTAAGACAGTTGCTTACTGTTTGTTCTCCTTGTGATTTTCTGCAACTCAGCATACACAGCATACCAGTTTATCACTTGGTGGATTTTTATGTTTATTCAAGGTTATTGCTTTGAGTAATGCTGCCCAGAGATCCCAATGATATAGGGCAGGATACATAAAATAAAAATTGTAGTGTTAAGAATTCTGGAAAGTACTAAATGGATAGCCAAACTGTGGCAGAGACAGCAGGAATCCTGTCCCCCACAGAAGGAGCCCAAGGCACAGACATCATGCTGACCCCATCTGGAGCAGGCAGCAGGCATGGCTTGCACAAGTGTCAGTAGCTAAACCATAGGCTACCCCACTAATTCTTGATAGCCCCATGGGTACTGAACAGGATTTCAAATAAATCAAAACATCATGATGGAGGATTTTTGTTTAAGGTTTTAGCATATGGAGGTGGTCAAATTAGTTGTCACCACAGAACCCTTAAATGTCTATAGTCATTTATAATTTGACCAAACTTTTCCCAGTTACTCTCTGAAAAGTTCAGTCTTGTTATATATTTTTAAGGTAGAATCCTATGCATGTTTAGATAAAAAGCAGTCTGCAACTCTGCTGGCTGGGGAATGCTGGGAGTTGTAAGACTTTTTTCTGTCTAAACATGCATAGCATTGTGTCCTTAAGCTTTTGACCTAGAATATATACTCTCTCAGAGTGTGTGGGCATAGATTTTGAACCCTATCCTGGGCACAGAGATGACTAGTTATTGCACTGATAGTCTTTCTCATATTTTGGACTTCATTCGTGGCACACTGGCCAAAGATGATCACCATTTATTACTTTATTAATTCTCACAGTATATACCATTTTGAAATTGCCACAATACACTTTCAATGTGTTGTCCTCCTATTGGGGACTCTAATAAAACGTTAATCGCAGCCTTGCCAGCTGAATGATAAAATAGCACTGCTATAATTACAAGACATACCACAATCGGTTTATTTATCAGCTATGAAAGAAAATATTTTAGTATTTGCAGGAGCCTAAATTCAACTTATTATGGATTTCCAGAAGGGCAATATTTAGAAGCAGATGTCGTAAAGGAAAGAAGAACAATGTTGGAAAGTATTCCTACAAGACACAAACTGTACAGAATATCATCTGTCCTAAAGTGTTTATCAGAACCAGTTCAAGACTAATTATATGGGCACTCACATGGCCCTTTCAGAACAGTGAGATATTAAATCCTGATTGTTTCATAATGTACCAAGACTGGAACACCATAAAATCACAAATTATCTCAAAATGAATTGATTGGCAAGTGGAATTCCGAATGTGTGGTGAAGCAATTAGACATCACTTCATCATAGACTGAAAAATAGCACTTTCTGGTTAACCTCACCATGCCAGAACAATCATAGGAATTGGTGCTTAGCCATATTCCTTTGACCAGCAACATCTCTCCAACTTCCAGTCTTTTGATGTACAACTCTGGAAGAACGGTAACAAGAAATATACAAATTCTAGCACAGTATTCAAGTAATCAGGCAGAGA
This sequence comes from Elgaria multicarinata webbii, assembly GCF_023053635.1. NCBI lineage: Eukaryota > Metazoa > Chordata > Lepidosauria > Squamata > Anguidae > Elgaria > Elgaria multicarinata. Next base: position 57,937,294 of record NC_086175.1, on the reverse strand, counting down.
ACTTATAGCTCTATGACTCACCTAACCTCTTTGTTGTTGCTTATTTTAGTTACCCAAACTGTTTTTGAAGTATTCCTGATGACTAATCTGCTTTTTTTTATCTTAGTGAACCATTATATTATGAAAATACAGTACGTTAAGAATACGAATTCTCAGACTTGGAAAAAATGCAGCTATTAAATAGCTTTGATGATTTCAAGATGGGGTGGAATTGCTGAAATAGGAAGACACATAAAGTTGTATGTTGTAAAGTTAAATGCAGATGTAGCTATCTTACAAGCTTCAGAAAATATTGTTTTATTTAAATATAACTTTTGAGCAAATTGTATAAAACTGTAGTCTTCATAAAGCATTTTCTGTTGTGATGCTCATAAATGCCAAGATAAAGAAAAACTGCTTGTTGGTTAGGTTAGAATTATCTGTTGGTGAGAATTTTGGTGCTTCCAGAGGGAGGGCTCCTATTGCTACCAATCAAATGACATTGTGCAGCTATTCTGTCTTTCTGAACCTTAATCGATTTTAGTGGAAAGAAAAAGTTAGAAGAACCAGTGGGAAAACATGGGAAGGATACAAGATGAAGATGATGTCATTTGGACTTCCATAAAATTCTGTGAGTGAGGCAGGGCAATATGTGAAGATTATTTTCTTTTGTATTATTACAACTGCCTCAGGCTATTGAGAATGCTTCCTAAGAAAACAGAACAACTCACTTGCTCTGTGAATTATATAATTTTTTAAAAAATGGAAACAACATCTGTTCAACAACAGAACAAAATTCTTATAGTCAACATGCCTTAAGCAATAGAATATAAACACAGATTGTCTTTAAATATCTATATTAAAAATAAAGTAATGGTAGTCTAGAGTGATGACTAAATTAATGGTTGGCTAGAGTTCCAGAAAGAATTGATCTCCTGCAAATTATAAAACCTGAACGGTTTTATCATATCATATCTAAGAAAGATCTCTGTCTGAAACCCTGGAGAGCTGCTACTAGTCACTGGGAAGATAAAACTGAGCTACAGTAATTTTAAGGGCTCTTGAGCACAAAACCCCTAATGGGTTCCCTCCTCCCTCAGTGTGTCTCCCTTCTCACCGCCATTGTCACTAGCCGCTGTTGCTCCTCATTCCCTTTTTCATCATTGCTACCACTTGCTTTCTTATAGGCAGAGAGCGAGTAAGCAATTAGGCAATGGCACACACTGTTCCTCTTTCTTGCCACAACTGTTGTCTGGGCCAGAGCTAAAGGCAGGTGAAAAAGCAGGCTGCAGTGAAGAAGAATAAAGAATTAAAACAAACAAGAGAGCCAAGGTGGAAGGCTGCTGCTCACCTATGGTGAAGAGGAAGAGCAACTCCAGTAGGCCCAGGAAATTACAAGCCAGTTAACTTAACATCTGTTCCAAGGCAATTGGAAGAAAGCATTATTAAAGATAAAATGATCACACATATAGAAATACAAGTCCTGCTGAAAAAGAATCAACATAGATTTCACAAAGGTATTTCCTTTCTCACTAACTTTTTAGAGTTCTTTGAAATGTCAATAGACATGTGGACTGGAATGATTTGGTACTTTCTTTATTTTAATTTCCAAAAGGTTTTTTGATTAAGTCCCTCCTCAAAGAATCTTGAGCAAACTTAGCAGTCATGAAGTAAGAATAGAGGTCCCCTTACGGATTATTAACTACTTAAAGAACAGCAAGCAGAGAGTAGGAATAAATGGTAAATTCTCATAATGGAGGGATGTAAACAGTGAGGTCCCCCAGGGGTCTGCATTGGGACCAATGCTTTTTAACTTGTTCATAAATGATCTGGAATTAGGAATAAGTCGTGAACTAGTTTGCTGATGGCACCAAATTATTTAGGGTGGTTAAACCAAACAGATTGCAAAGAGTTCCAAAATAATATTTCCAAATTGGAAAAACAGGAATGAAAATGGCAAATGAATTTCAAACTAAAGTGATGCATGTTGGGGCAAAAAATCCCAGCTTCATGTATATGTTGATTGGATCTAAGCTGGCAGTAATTGATCAAGAAAGGAATCTTGGGGTTGTGTGGATAGCTTGATGAAAGTGGGTGGCTGCTGCGAAAAAAGCAAATTCTATGTTGGGCGTAATTAAGACCTTAAGAACTTAAGAAATGCCATGCTGGATCAAACCAAGGGTCCATCTCTGTTCTCACAGTGACCAACCAGCCATCGGCCAGGTACCAACAAGGCAGGACATGGTGTAAGAGCACCCTCCCACCCATGTTCCCCAACAACTGGTGCACACAGGCAGTATGCCTACGTGCACCAGTTTCTGTAGAGCAGGAGGGTGCTCTTGCACTCATGTCTTGCTTGTGGGAACAAGGAATTCTGAGGTGGGCTTGTAGACCATGGCTGATGAATGGAGTGCTATCTCATTCATATAAATCTTTTGATGTGATCTTTTGATCTTTCAGTCCTTCTTCTTTTTAATATGGAGTATTTTGTCTTCTGTAAAACAGCTGGGAGAGGGGTGTCTTTCACCACAAGATATAGATGGCAAGGTAGATCATATAGATGGCAAGGTAGAAACAGCCCTTACTAAGATCACCAATGATCTCCTTATTGCCAAGTCTAAAGGCCATTATTCCGTTCTTATTCTCCTTGATCTAACTGCAGCCTTTGACACGGTTGATCATGATCTTCTCTTAGATTCCCTTCATGACCTTGGATTTTGTGGCTCTGTCTATAACTGGTTTGCCTCCTATCTAGCGGGTCGCTCTTTCAGCGTGTTGACTAATGGCAGCTCGTCTTCCTCCTTTCCCCTTTCAGTAGGGGTTCCGCAAGGCTCGGTGCTTGGCCCGTTGTTGTTTTCCTTATACATGTTGCCCTTGGGCAAGCTTATTCAATCTCATGGCCTCCAATATCATCTGTACACCGATGATACACAACTATATCTGTCATCTCCGGAACTTTCTCCTGATGTTCACGATCGTATCTCGGCATGTCTTTCAGATATCTCAGCTTGGCTGCTTCATCGTCGCTTGAAGCTTAACATGGCAAAGACTGAATTGCTTGTTTTTCCTCCTAAACCTTCTCCTCATCTCTCATTCTCTCTTACTGTCAATGATGTTACGCTTACTCCGGTCAAGGAAGCTCGTAGCCTTGGCTTTATCTTTGACTCCTCGCTCTCCTTTATTCCTCATATTGAGGCAGTAGCTAAATCTTGTCGATTTTTCCTGTATAATATTGCCAGGATTCGATCATTTTTGTCTGTCTCTTCTGCCAAGACGCTTGTTCATGCACTGGTTATTTCACGGTTGGACTACTGCAACCTTCTTCTCTCTGGCCTTCCTTCTTCTCACATCAGTCCGTTGGTTTCTGTTCACCACTCTGCCGCAAAGATCATCTTCTTAGCTCGCCGCTCCGACCATGTTACTCCGCTTCTGAAATCTCTTCATTGGCTTCCAATTCACTTCAGAATCCAATATAAACTTCTCCTGTTAACCTTCAAAGCTTTTCACGGTCTAGCTCCTTCCTATCTCTCCTCTCTCATCTCACACTATTGCCCCGCTCGTGCTCTTCGCTCCTCTGATGCCATGTTTCTCGCCTGCCCAAGGGCCTCTACTTCCCTTGCTCGGCTTCGTCCATTTTCGTCTGCTGCCCCTTACGCCTGGAACGCTCTTCCAGAACATTTGAGAACTACAAGTTCAACCACAGCTTTTAAAGCTCAACTAAAAACTTTTCTTTTTCCTAAAGCTTTTAAAACTTGATGTTGTGCAGACTTCTACTGTTACTTTCTACTGTTAGTTTTTCCCTACCCTGTGCCTGCTTACCCTACCCTGTACCTGTTTGCATTCTCTTCCCCTCCTTATTGTTTTACTATGATTTTATTAGATTGTAAGCCTATGCGGCAGGGTCTTGCTATTTACTGTTTTACTCTGTACAGCACCATGTACATTGATGGTGCTATATAAATAAATAATAATAATAATAATAATAATCATCTATGCCTAGCCACATCTGATATGGGAATTTACAAACTCTGGGTCATCTGATGCCTAATTTAAAGAACACCAGAACAGCTATGTTGGATCAGACCAAGGGTGCATCTAGTCCAGCATTCTGTTCACACAGTGCCCAACCATCCACCTGTGGGAAATCCACAAGTAGGACATGAGAGCAATAGCACCCTTCCACTCATGTTTCCCAGCAATGCATATACAGAGGCATACTGCTTCCAGTACTGGAGATAGCATATAGCTATCATGACAAGTAGCCATTGAGGATTTAAAAATTAGTGCTTATGTTGTCACATTGAATCCATCCTGTGTTGATCAAAAGGGGTACAGCATAGTCACCTTTTTGTGAATACACTAGAATAAGTAGAGATAATAACTTGGTTCAAACTTAAATGGACATGAACAAACATTGGGCTCATGCCCCTCCCTTCTTCTCCTGCCATGCATCTGCTTCCTGTTTTAACACTAACCAACACTAATTTATTGCTATGTCAAAAATAACAATCTGTGGTTACTTTAAACTCTGGTTTTTTAACAAGCCAGGATTAAAAACCACAGTTTGATTTCATTTTGTAAAAATAAACCATAGTTTAAACTAAACACAGTTTGTCTTTTTCTGATATTATGATAAACCACAGTTAATATTAAAGAAGCAGATACTTATGGCTGGACCAGAAAGAGGAGGGATGAAGGTGCTAAACTAATTACATCTGAGAGCCAATACAGAAATTTCTTGAAATATGTAGCAAATGGGTCATGATATTGCAATATAAGTTGCAGGTGCAGTGGGACTGATAGAGTGGGCACATAGGGAGGGAAAGTTTAAAGCGCTCCCCACCCCACCCCAGGGTTCAGATTGGGATCCCTGGACCTGTTTTAGAATACAAATGAAAACAAACAAACAAACACACACCCAATAGCTATATCCTCTTTCGGCCCTGTACCTATGGCTAGTGTCTAATAACGTTGGATACTACCCAGTGACTTATGTCTTGGAAAACCTATGAAATGCACATTGAACAAAGAGTTCTTACCATTTATGAGTATGCCAAAAACTGGTAATTGTGCAAAACAAAACAACTCACCCCCAACCAGCTTGTGACCAACATGCAAAACTGGAGACATTAATTTGCCTTGATACCAAGTCTTCAAGGCATAGTCATTTTATCTAACAAGCCACTTAATCTGACATCTGTACATAATAAAGATGCTATGTTTGTATGTATAATCCTACTGTGTTACAAATTTGTCATACATACAAATACTCTGATTATGTGAATTACAGATCATGCACATCCCTCTAGCTGTATTTGTGAAGTACAATGAATACTGCAGTAGAACTCTTGTCCCTCACTTTGTTTAAAATGAAACAAAAAATTAGATAAAAACTTTTTTTGTATTGTATTTAAAAGTCTTCATAACTGAAATGTGGTTTAGCCAGCTCTCCTAGAACAAATAATAAAAGAGATGAGTAAGCGTGTGCATGCATGCTTGGACAGCAGAAGTTGAGGGGGCAGGATTACAGTTTGAGATTGATAAACAAATGGTCAAAGAACACCTAATTTCCTTGAATGAGTTCAAATCTCCAGGGCCCGCTGAACTGCATCCTAGAGTAATGAAGGAGCTAGCGGAAGAACTCTCAGAACCTTTGTCTATTATCTTTGCAAAATCATGGAAGACGGGTGAGGTGCCGGACGACTGGAGGAGGGCTAACGTTGTCCCTATCTTCAAAAAGGGCAAAAAGGAGGAACCTGGGAACTACAGACCAGTCAGTCTGACATCCATCCATGGGAAAATTCTGGAGCAGATTATAAAGAAGTTAATCTGAAAACACCTTGAAATCAATGCGGTGATCACTAGAAGCCAACATGGATTTGTCAAGAACAAGTCCTGTCAGACTAATTTGATCTCATTTTTTGATAAGGTAACCTCCCTTGTGGACTGTGGGAATGCTGTGGACGTCATATATCTTGACTTCAGCAAAGCTTTTGACAAAGTACCACATGACATTCTGATTAACAAACTAGCTAAAAGTGGGCTAGATGGAACAACTATTAGGTGGATTCACAGTTGGCTACAGAATCGGACTCAAAGAGTACTTATCAATGGAACCTTCTCAAACTGGGGAGAGGCAATGAGTGGCTCAGTCCTGGGCCCAGTGCTCTTCAACATTTTTATTAATGATTTGGACGAGGAGGTGCAGGGAACGCTTATCGAATTTGCAGATGACACAAAATTGGGTGGGATAACTAATACCCTGGAAGACAGAAACAAACTTCAAAGTGATCTTGATAGGCTGGAGTGCTGGGCTGAAAACAACAGGATGAAATTTAATAGGGATAAATGCCAAGTTCTACATTTAGGAAATAGAAACCAAATGCACAGTTACAAGATGGGGGATACTTGGCTCAGCAATACTACAAACGAGAAGGACCTTGGAATTGTTGTAGATTGCAAGCTGAATATGAGCCAACAGTACGATATGGCTGCAAGAAAGGCAAATGCTATTTTGGGCTGCATTAATAGAAGTATAGCTTCCAAATCACGTGAGGTACTGGTTCCTCTCTATTCGGCCCTGGTTAGGCCTCATCTAGAGTATTGCGTCCAGTTCTGGGCTCCACAATTCAAGAAGGACGCAGACAAGCTGGAGCATGTTCAGAGGAGGGCAACCAGGATGATTAGGGGTCTGGAAACAAAGCCCTATGAAGAGAGACTGAAAGAACTGGGCATGTTTAGCCTGGAGAAGAGAAGATTGAGGGGAGAAATGATAGCACTCTTCAAATACTTAAAAGGTTGTCACACAGAGGAGGGCCAGGATCTCTTCTCGATCCTCCCAGAGTGCAGGACACGGAATAACGGGCTCAAGTTAAAGGAAGACAGATTCCAGCTGGACATCAGGAAAAACTTCCTGACTCTTAGAGCAGTACGACAATGGAATCAGTTACCTAGGGAGGTTGTGGGCTCTCCCACACTAGAGGCATTCAAGAGGCAGCTGGACTACCATCTGTCAGGGATGCTTTAGGGTGGATTCCTGCATTGAGCAGGGGGTTGGACTCTATGGCCTTGTAGGCCCCTTCCAACTCTGCTATTCTATGATTCTATGATTCTAAGTAAGATGGTGTCCCCTTCCATTCTATGGATAGAAGTCACCTGGATTGGCAGCTGAGTGTCACTTCAACACTAGCAACAGGATAAGGACCACCTGAGGACAGCAAGCTAGTACAGTGGGTGCAGGAAATGCTGTTGCACACAGTTTTGTTATCCAAAGGAATGAAATGGCGGGGTGGGTCGGTGAGTCAGGAGCAACAGTTGAAGAGCTGCCACTGCTGTCTCCTTCTACCTAAAGACAAGGCCAAACCTCTAGACCAGATATACACCAAGCAGAATATAACACTTTGAAAGTGGTTTGAAAATGGTATATGGAATGTGCCATGGAGTTCCATCAGACAAGCGTTTTATTGCTTGCTTGTTACTAGGCACTCATGGATTTTCGCAGGTCCCTCTCATGATGTTGTCTGCCTCCCGTGTGCCTCATGCCCTTTCTAACCTTCTTCATGCCACAACCCCCCCCCCCCACGTCTGACTTAAAATAAAGACAGAAGTTGCTGCTATCTCCCTCCCAATCCCCTTTCTTTTGGTGTCATGTTTTTTAGATTGTAAGCCTGTGGGCAAGGACTGTCAATAAATAATTTTGTAAGCTTCCGTGAGAGCCTTTTTTGGCTCAATGGAGGGATAAAAATGCTTAAATACATACATACATACATACATTCAGGTAGACAATACTGAGGTAGATGGACATAGGGCTGGTGCCAAGAGTAAGCATGGTCAGGTACCTGCCAAGAGCCCACACCTCAACAGGGGCCCACTGACAAGAGCCTCCTGGACTTGAACATAAGAAGTGCCATACTGGATCAGACCAAGGGTCCATCTAGTCCAGCACTCTGTTCACACAGTGGCCAACCAGCTCTCAACTAAGGACCAACAAAGCAGGACATGGTGCAATAGCACCCTCCCACCCATGTTCCCCAGCAACCGGTGCACACAGGCTTACTGCCTCGAATACTGGAGATAGCACACATCCATCAGGGCTAGTAGCCATTGATAGCCTTCGCCTCTAGGAATGTATCCAACCCCCTTTTAAAGCCATCCAAATTGGTGGCCATCACTACATCTTGTGTTAGTGAGTTCCATAATTTAACTATGTGCTGTGTGAAGAAGTACTTCCTTTTATTTGTCCTGGATCTCCCACCAATCAGTTTCATGGGATGACCCCGGGTTCTAGTATTTTGAGAGGGAGAAAAATGTTTCCTTATCCACATTCTCCATACCACACATAATTTTGTACACCTCTATCATGTCTGCTCCTGCGCTTCACCATTGCAACCCGCCTGTTCACCTGCCTTTTGCTCTGTTGGCAGCGAGACGGACCAGCTATTGGTTACTTGCTCACTGGCCCTCTGCCTGTCAAGCAAGCAAGTTGTAGCAATGATGAGAAAGAGGACGAGGAGCAACAGCAGCTGGTGACAATGGTGGTGAGACAGTAGACTCACTGAGGGAGGAGAGGCCCCATGGAGGGTTTTGGGCCCAAGACCCCTTAAAAACTTGGAGCCAACACTCCATGGACAAGATAAATTTCTGACCTAGTAAAAGGTAGCTTTCTCTCTGGCTTCAGTGACCTCTGGACTACACACTACTCCTGGCTTCATTTTGTTTATAGGTTATATATGTCTATCTTCCATTAGAAAAGTTTGAATGAAGGAACGACACCCCACCCCATTACCAAGGAGCAATAGTCTAGTCCTGCCCAGCGCAATCTCCTATTCTCTAGTTCCTCCTCCCCCCTCCCTCTGCTCCCTCCCTCCTCCTCCGCTGCTGCTACTGCGACTATCGAATGAGCAGCTCCGCTGCGCCTTTGCCTACACTCCAAAGCTCCCGCTTACCTCCAGCACGCCGGAGGGGAACGTTTCTGCTCGAGGCCCTTGAGAGAGTGAGGCCAGGTACGCGGCTGCGTCTTTAAAGGGGTCTGCGGGAGCGGGAACTCGGGTGGGGACCACTGGGCGCCACCACGGCAGAGGGGAGAGACAGTCGGACACGAAAGGCTGCCGCCTCAGCAAACGCCTGCTCGCGGGACAGACGCTAGAGCTGCCCGGAGTTCCTGAACTGATTGAGGTGAGAGAGAGGCACGACTACTTCGTCCTGTTTCAAGTGTTGCCGGATGCCCACGGAGCAAGGGGGTGGGGTGGGGGGAGAGATGGGAAAAGCTGCTTGTTCCAATTTTCCATCTATAGGAAGTGGAGTCTCTTCTTATTCCCCCCCCCCCCTTATTTTGGGGATTCATAAACAAACAGAAGATGAGTGGGATTGGGAAAGTTTTCTCTAGGAGTGAGAAGGGTTTGCTTCTAAGATTTCAAGTCATGGGTAGCGTCCCCCGTAACCCAGTTTTCCCGGGACTGATCTGGAAATCTTGTTCAGCTTTTCCATCAGTCAGAGAATGGAACTCTGGCAAAGAGAGAAAAGAAACGGGAGTCTGACCGGAAATCAAAAGCCGCCGATCGACGCTTAAAAAACAGCCACCACCAAAATAAACCTCACAAGCTTAGTGTATTGGATCAGGAGTGAAATGCGGTTTTGCTGTGGAAACAGAAGGATCAACAGGTGTAAGGATTGTTCTCCACCTAAGGAGCACTGTAGAAAAATGCTAAAATAATGTCACACACTCACACACCCCAAAAGGAAATGCAGCGAAATTTGCAGGTGCAAGAATTATAAAGAAACGAAGTGGATGATATCCAGCTGAACGCATATTAATACTAATGCCTATTTAAGCAATTTCTTAACACACATGTTCTTAAGAGGTGTTTGAAAGTTGGAGATTTTTAAAAGTATGGACTTTCCATTCTTCTAGAAATGTTGGGTGGACTGGTGAATCCAATGTCTGTTATTGGTTTTTTAGAATATTCCAGGTAAATTAATAAAGAATAAACAAAGTAACATAGATTTTAACCTCCCCTCCCCCCCCCACAATATGCCTTGAAAGAATGGGAAGATGTGTCTTTTACTACTGTTTAATCAACCTGGTCATGTAAATAAAAATGTGCTATGGTGTAACTAATCCACTTGAGATGACTGGAAGTATTTTTTTATTGTGGACTCTAATAGGTCACCTTGTACCCATTTGTCATAATATATGTATGGACACAATAGGTCCCATTAATACAGTGGGACAGAGCTTAATATGTTAAGGTTGCAGTCCTAAATTCCCCTTTCTAGGAAATGAGTGTCATTGAATTTGTCAGCAGGAAAATTTCTGCGTCAATATGCTTAGTTAGGATTATATTGAGTAAGTGCTTAGCTATGGCAGGTCTGAGCTGCCTTTAAAAAGTGCAGTCCAACCACATGTAAGCACTTCTATCTCCCATTGATTTCAATGGGAGAGTTGTGACAAGCGTTACATTTTCAATAAAAATAGCATGTTTTACTCAAGGGTTAGGGGTGCTTCCAGATGAGGCTTTTATTGTGCAATTCCACTGCCTCATTAGCAGATTTTTATAGGCGGTCCATACAACGTCATCTTCAATGTTTCCTACTGCTTCTTCTACCTTATTTCTTATCAGAAAAAAATCCATTCACGAAGAAAAAGTGGAATAGCTTGTAACACCTTTTTTATTATTAGTGCTTGGCATCCTCCATCTGGAAGCACCCTTAACTCCACTTTGTTCAATGGATTTGCTTCAAGGTTATGTGTACTTAGGACCCTAAGTCTTAGAGAAAGGTTGTAGTTGAGTAGTAGAGCACATCCTTTGCATGGAGAAGATCTCACATTCAATCCTTGGCATCTGATCCAGGAATTCAAACCATCCTATGCCCCCAGCCCAGATGCTGTCTAGGGGCCATAGGATTGCTCTCTAAGGCAGTTTCATGTGCGCCTATTAGATTGCAATCTTAAGCATGTTTAACTTTGGGTGGGTCATGACTTTTGTTTTTTCCTACTATAAAATCAGAGCAAAAATTGGAAAGATTGAAATAAGGAAGAGAAATTACTATAAAGAATTAAAACATACTTTCATATTTGCTTCATATTTTTAGTTATATTCTGCTTTTTTTGCAAATCAAATAGCTAAGACCAATTTTTATGTAGTTTCCACAGGACATCTGAGGTGCAGCAGTAACAGGGCCTATAATATTTGGCTTTTAAATCTCTGAAGAAGACAGCACGTTTATAGTATAATTAGTGGAAATAAGTAGTAAATAATATAGATGGCATGGTTGGAAAAACAAAGTTTTCATTATGTTTAAGGATAAGGTAGAACAGTTTCTTAGTTCCATGAAACGTAATACAACTTAAATCAAATATGGAAGAAAAAAGAATTATTTACTAGCAGAAACAATGTGGGTGCAACCTGTCCACAAACCACTTTACAATTAGGTATTTTAAAGCCCCATTAATTTTAGTGTGGGAGAACTTAACAAACCATTATGGGAAGGGCCGCTGCTCAGCAGCAGAACACATGCTTTGCATGCAGAAGGGCCCAAATTCAATCCTTGGCATCTCCAGGTATGACTAGGAAAAATTCCTGCCTGAAGCCCCAGAGAGACGCAGCTAATCAGTGTCGCCAATACCAAGCTAACTATGCTTGCGTTCCTAACTATGCATGCATTCAACTCTGCCATTTAAATGAATGAAACATAGAAATGCTTAACTTTGGCTGTAATGTACCATACACATTTGGAATTTACATAATTTATGAAAAACATATACATCAAGCAGAAAGAAAACTTCTTCTTGCTCACAGAAAATTTATTTATTTATTTATTTACAATATTTATAGACCGCTTCCCATTCAAAATTTCAGAACGGTGTACAAGATAAAATGAAATAAAAACAATAAAACACTTGAAAATAGATTTTAAAAGAAGCAAAATGAAAAGTGAACTGTGGTTGGTCCTTAAGGAAAGGCTTGCTAGAACTATGGTGTTTTCAGAAGGCGCTGAAAGGAATACAAAGTTGGTGCCTGCCTGACCTCCAGACGCAGGGAATTCCATGGGAGGGTGGGGCTACCATGCTGAAGGCTCTTTCCCTGATGGACTCCATTTGGAAGATGGGTCTATGTGGAACCACCAGGAGCGTGCCCTCGGATGACCTCAGTGACTGGGCAGGTTGGTAGGGGAGAAGGCGCTCTCTCAGGTATCCTGGTCCCAAGTTGTTTAGGACTTTGTAATGTACAAGAACCTTAAATCGGGCCCAGTAGCTAATAGACAGCCAGTGCAGTTCCCTCAGCAGAGGAGTTACATGCTGGAAAGGGGCAGCTCCAGACAATGTTCTCTTTTTAGTATACACATATTACATAGTATTGAAGCACAAAAGGAGAATAAAAGCAGGCAAGGTTTCATCACTGCTCTGGCTTATTATTACAATGCCGTCTGTGGAATAGGGGCACCTACTTTGTGATTAACTTGTGTTGCTTAAGCTGTTTTTCTCAACTGCATTTTTCTTTGGCAAAATTTTCTGCAAAGAAGAGCCTATTATTGTACTAAGGGTTAGTTACATTAGAGCAAACATGGAGAACCTATGGCCCTCCAGATATTGGACCTACATGTGGCAAATGGTCAGGGAAAATGGGGAGTATAGGCCAACAACTTCTAGTTCCCCATCCTTGCATGGAAACTAAAGGGTTATGCCAAAGGCTTTGTGGGGGAAAAGTGGGTTTGGGGGAGAGACTTGAAGAAAGGATGAGAGATGGAATCATGCAGATATCTCAAAAGCAAGGAGAAAGGGTGGAGTTTGAAATAGCAAGAAACCTTTGGATGTCTGAGGGTTATGGAGCTGGAAGAGCAAAGATCATGTGATATAAGAGTACATTGCTAAAGGGCCATGGGGCGGGTCTTTGAAGGAAAGAATGAAGAATTGTGCTGGATCCAGAAGTGGACAGAAAGCCAATGTAAGGATTTTAGGAGGGTCTGGTTGCATACAGTGATGTGAAGGGTGAATGGTTTTTATGATAGAGTTCTGGATGTGTTGTTGAGCTGTGACAACCAACTACAAGGGAGGAAAGGATGTACTAGTTAAGGTGAAAGCATGAGTCAGAGTTTTTGCCAAGGGCTACATTTTTTAATGTAGACTTCGTGCTTTGAGATTATTGTCATAAGTTATGATTTAACAATGGCTTACAGGTTGGACTTGTCTCTCCCCCAACAACTCAGAATACCTGACTTGTACAGGTATTGGGCATTCCTGGATTGTTTAGCTCCACATGGTTGCATCAGGAGTATTCTAGTGGTGAGAACCAGCATGCTCACTCACTCCTGCTTTGTTTACAACTCTGGGTTGTTGTAAAATCTTGGGTTGTTGTGTGTTTTTTAAAAATCCTTGGTTGTTGTGATATGAAAACTGAGTTTGAAATTATTATTATTATTATTATTATTATTATTATTATTATTATAACACCATCAATGTACATGGTGCTGTACAGAGTAAAACAGTAAATAGCAAGACCCTGCCGCATAGGCTTACATTCTAATAAAATCATAATAAAACAATAAGGAGGGGAAGAGAATGCAAACAGGCACAGGGTAGGGTAAACAGGCACTGGGTAGGGTAAAACTAACAGTATAAAGTCAGAACAAAATCAAGTTTTAAAACCTTTAGGAAAAAGAAAAGTTTTTAGCTGAGCTTTAAAAGCTGCGGTTGAACTTGTAGTTCTCAAATGTTCTGGAAGAGCGTTCAGACAAAGTGGAAATATCTGACAGGCAATTGGATATGTAGGATTAGATTGACAGGGAAAGTTCTAAAGTAGAGGAAAGTGAGTATCTTCAGTGTATAGGTAATTCTAAAATTTGATGAGGTCACCCAGAAACAGTGTGTGTAGAGACAAGAAAGCAGAGAACCAAGAACAGATCCCCAATAGATCCCACAGATCAATCAGAGATTAATGTGACAATGGAATGAATTTATGAGTGAACACATGCAAAATTGGCAGAGACCGGAAATAGACTTATCTATCCACCCTAGCTAATAATAGGGCTGTTAGCTTTGAGATCCCTTCTGCACAGCATTTTGTACAGAAGCACAGAAGGAGCTGACACATGGGCAGCTGAAGCATGTTGACTCAGATGTAAGTCCTACTGTAACTGTGCATAAGATTGAAGACTTTGTTAAGGTGTCACAGGCCTTCTAATTCAAAGGCGCAAAGAACATCATATTTAAGGTTCTATCTATTCTTGAACTATTGGAAGAAAAATATTTGCTCGGCTACAAACAGATGTCATATAGATGTGAGAAACAAGATGTAGCAATAGGATTATGTTTAGTGTTTGCTTCATTATATTTTTATGATTTGTTTGTTCAGGCCTAATTAAGTTGGTATCTTTGGAAATGATACATCAGTGGAGCAGATCACATAGATTTCTTGAACTATTGGAAGAAAAATATTTGCTTGGCTATAAACAGATGTCATATAGATGTGAGAAACAAGATGTAGCAATAGGGTTATGTTTGGCGTTTGCTTAATTATATTTTTATGATTTGTTTGTTCAGGCCTAATTAAGTTGGTATCTTTGGAAATGATACATCAGTGGAGCAGATCAGATAGATTTTGTGAAACACTTTCAGTGTAATAATGGGACAAAACCATCCATGACTTTATTATGGCTGAGGGTTCTGAGCTGGCTTACATTACTAAGACCCAAGGAGCTTTTTTAGGGTGACCATATGGAAAGGAGGACAGGGCTCCTGTATTTTTAACAGTTGTCTAGAAATGGGAATTTCAGCAGGTGTCATTTGTATGCATGCAGCACCTGGTGAAATGCCCTATTCATCACAACAGTTAAAGCTTCAGGAGCCCTGACCTCTTGACTAGATACAAATGACACCTGCTGAAATTCCCTTTTCTAGACAACTGTAAAAGATATAGGAGCCCTGTTTCTCCTTTCCATATGTTCACCCAAAGTTTTTCTGTATCAGCTGTGCTTATCCAGTTTCTTGGCATAGCACCTACAGGGAGTTGTTGCTAATTTTGAATGTTTGTACCTTGTGATGGACACTGAGGACAGATTGGGGATTCTGTTAATGTGCTGACCACTCCATTATTTAATGGTCTCCCTATCTACGACGATGGAGGTGGTTTCAGACATTATTATGAATACTGCAACATTCAGAGACCTCAACACACATACCAAACTATCTTGTTAGAGCAGATGAGTGCTTCATGGCCAGCCAAAATGTCATTGGCCTGATGCATGCTTCTGGTCACATTCTGGGTTTAGTGCTCTCTGATGGGTGGGAGGATGATGATATGGTTGTGAAAGATGATTTTGCCACTCTTTTGTCATGGTCAGATAATTTCCAGCTGAGCTTTAGACTGATCTGTTCTTACCCTTGGAAGGGATGATAGATCTATGGAATTGGATGGATCCAGGGAGCCCTTGGGGAGTTTCTCCTTGGTGTGGCTGGCACTGCTGTTGTATCTTTAGTCACTCTGTGAGCCATGGGTGGGCATAGTTCAGAAAAGTAAATTATAAATATTGAAAATGTATGAACAAAATATAGAAATGACTTGGACTGTAGAGATGATCACCCTGTGAGTGGCCTCTTCTACTATGTAAAGCCTGGTTGGCTCTTGAAAGCTGATGGCAATGAATCAGAGAATTTAGGGTGACTAAATAGGCAGGAAAGTGGCTAAAATTCAAGTGGTGAAAAACTCAATGTGAATATGACTGAACACAATTAAGAATTCATTAGTGAACATTCTCTGTGGCAGTAATGACAGTGAGGAAACAGTCTCTGCTGCTATTGCATCCCTGGAATACAATCCAGTGAAGCTTTTCTAAGTGGTAAATGGAACTCTCCATTGTGCTATGGGACATGTTTGATAGACATTTTGATGATAAAATTGCTCATATCTAGCTTCATTTGGATACATCTAGTCCCAGTGGTGCAGCTAGGTTTTTTTTTAAAAAAATGTTTGT
Organism: Elgaria multicarinata webbii; assembly: GCF_023053635.1. Taxonomy (NCBI): domain Eukaryota; kingdom Metazoa; phylum Chordata; class Lepidosauria; order Squamata; family Anguidae; genus Elgaria; species Elgaria multicarinata. The sequence continues at coordinate 57,921,346 of NC_086175.1, read as the reverse complement.
ATGCCAGGGACATTCAAGTTTATGTACAATGTCTTGAGGCTTCAAAAGAAGCACATTTGTCTTCATATTTGCTATAAATCTATATGATGTATTGCTGGAGATCTAGTAAAGACTTCAAAAATGCCATTTCATTACTGTATGGGAGGTAGTAATTTACCTCAATGTGATGTGGGTTGCTTTTCGTGCCTCCTGGAAAAAACTACAGAAAAAAATTAGGGCAACATTTTATAAAGACGTTGCTTCTTTTTCTGTTAGATCAGTGCCAGTTTTCACAGTGACATAACACTTTCCAGTGTGTGTATCTTGCCCATTACTTTCTTGTGCCAACCTTTAAAAATAATAATAGGAGTTTTACTATTTTTGTATGTCATTCTGGAAACATATGTAGATCCACACTCTAATAACCACAGAAAGTAATGAGAAGAACAGGCAAGGACCCCTGTACTGCAATGCCAATTTTTGGATGAGCCCCTGTGGTTTTTGTTCGTGTATTCACTCAGATTTAAATAGGGGACAGCTGTTAAAACACACCATGCTTAATATTGCTGTCTTCTTCATGAAAGTAAATTAATGTTAAAAGCAGCAATACAAGTACTCAAGTGATTTAAAGAAACCCCTTCCTCAAAGGAACATCTGGAGACTATTCTGGAATATTTTAAAATTAAGTGCTATCCAAAGATTGTCCAAAGATGTTTAAAATCATATTACCCTGATCATACTACCTTTTTTATTTCATTTGGTATGCAGATTACAAGAACTCACACCCTCACTTAATTCAGAGACTAATTATGTATGAATGTCTTATGCTGGGTGGATATAACACAGGGAGGCTTTAACCCTGCTTCTATCTGGTTAGCCACTGATGGAAACAGAAGGCTGGATTAGATGGACCATGATCTAATCAAGTAGGAAAATTCTTACATTCTTAAACATAAATGAAATATTTCAAAGTAAAATAGCTGACTAAGGATGCAATCCTAGGTGTATTTAGACAGAAAAAAAGTCCTACTACTCCCAGCATTCCACAGCCAGCCCCGGACTTTTTTTTCTGTCTAAGAATGCATAGGATTGCACCCTGCGTGAATGATTAAATTGCGAGTTCCTCACACACATTAAACTTTGCTGATACACCATTCAACCACATTCAAACTTTCAGGCTTGGTAAAGTTGCTATTTCTTTATTTTATTAATTTGGAATATATTTGTTTCACCCCTCCACTCAATATGCAATAAAAATACAAACCTTAAAATACATAAAAATACAAAACCCTAAAACGTATTTTAAATTTGGGGAATAATGATTAAAACCAGAGAGCAGCTTGACTATTAAAAGCTTGGTGGAACAAGATCATCTTCACCAACCATCTAAACAATACAAAGGAGGAGGGTACCCTAAATGCCCTGAGGAGGATTCCACAACTAGGGTGCTGCTGCACAGCAGGCCCTGATACAAGAGGCCACCAACCTCACTTCTCTATGAGATGGGACATGCGACAGGGCCTCAAATGATGCTCACAAGGTTTGGGCAGGCTCTTGCAAGAGGAGGTGGACTTTCAGAGTACCTTCTCTTCAAGTAGCTCTGAGAAATTAAGACATCCAGGGCAATTATTTATCCCACCTTTATGCTGCTGTAGTGAACCTTGCTGTCTTTCTAGCATGAATCACTCAGGACCTGGAGTATTCTGCTATACCTGCTGAACGCCTGTGTTCAGCTATTTGGCCATCTAGATTCTAGCTAGTAGTGTATAGCACCTCTCAAGGTTTTGAGACAGAGAAGTTTTTCATGGCACCTGTTATCTGATCCTTTACACCAGGGGTGGGAAACATCCAGGAGTCTGGGGGCTGCATTGTTCCCCCTGAACTTCCCTGGGGGCTGCACTGTATACCCACTGCTGCCAAAATGGCTGCTGAATTTCTTGCAGTGGCAAGAATTCTGCAAGCAGAATCGTGTTTCTGGAAGTATGATTCTGCTTGCAAACAAGGGTGTGCTCCGCATGTGCCTTGTTTCCTTGCGGCAGCAGTGAATTAGGTAGGGGTCTAAGTAGTAGGGGCAGGGTCCCACAAAGACAGCCATGGGGGATGCATTTTGCCTATCCCTGATTTAAACTGAAAATGCTAGGGACTGAATGTGGGAGCTCCGGCATGCAAGGCACCTGTTTCACCAATAAGTAATAACTCCTCCCTTAAGTTTAAAATAAAATAGCATTGTTAACAGATAATTTAATAAGTCTCTCTCTCTCTCTCTCTCTCTCTCTCTCTCTCTCTCTCTCTCTCTCTCTCTCTCTTTTCTTTTCACACACATACAGAGACACACAAGAGCAGAGTTTGTTTGGACCCAAAGATACTAGTCAGGATCCAATGAATTACTTTAAGAAGACTTTTAAAAGAATTTGATGTGCCTATAGGATGATAAAACTTTTTTTTCATTGACAATAACTCCCCCTGCCATACCAATTCATATCCCAAACTCGTTTGGAAAGTCCCCTCAGTTTCAAAAGCAGGTTGTGATGTGCTATGAGAAGAGCTTGTTATTTTGGGGGAGTGAAGATCAAAAGTCTTTGGGGTGCATGGAACTAAAAATACGGGGTTCTTTGAAAAATTAATTTGGTGTCAAATATGTCAAGTTTTACATAAAGAAAACAAAATTATTTAGCTGAGCTCAAGTACCAAACTCTATAAATGTCACATTCTATTCCAAAAAAGCATAGTATGAAAAAGGTAGAACTGAATCATAAATATAACACCATTTAATAGAAGAAAACATTCCACTGCAATACTGAGTAACAAATTTTAATTGAATATTAAACTTTGTGCTACCAGTGTTTTTGGGGAGCAGCATAGAGATCAAGAGCTCTGGGCTTAACAAATTACACAAAGGAGTCATATAACTGGTTCTGACTTCCAGAAAATTGTGTGTAATGCTCTATGGTCTTAAGTGATTTTGTATCAGATTTGTGTGGTTTTTAAGTGGAAATATGATCTGCTTTTACATATAATATACTGTAGATCAGTCTATGCTACAATTCTCATCTCAGAGACAGAGAAATGCTCCTAGTACACAAATTAGCTTTGCTTATACAGCACTAACAGTGAACAAAAAGTAAACCTGGAGGATGCCAAAAATGTCAAAGAGATTAGTAGTATCTCCTAGTTTGGTGAATAAAATAAATTCCTACTTCCTACTCATTCCTTCTATGTACATAAAATGTCCAATAAGTGTAAATTTGCATAAGTTTCTTGATAGTTTAAATGATGTTGTTGCATAGGAAAAATACTGGGTTTTAGGTTTTTTTATTGCACTGACTGTATGCTTGAGAATACAAAATGTGTTATTACATTCGATTATTTTCAGTTGCAATCTATTAAAATGATCAACCTACTAGATAAATAAGCAGACTTCAAACTTTCCTTTTGGGGGACTTCTTTCCACCTCAACATCTGATGAAAAAACCCTGTTTTCTATCATTGTGACCCAGCACACTGCAGAAGATTTTCAGACATTTTCTAAGGCACATACTCAGCTCATAAGGTGGCTATGTGTCCTCTTTCACAGAGGACAGGCCTGTATTTGAAGGGCTGTCAGAGGGCTGTCCTCTATTTGAAGATGTGCGCTATTTGAAGGGCTGTCTTGTCCAGTTCCCATTTAAAGATAAAGAACCATCAAAACTGTTGGCCGTTGACAGTCAGCACCTGGACAGCACACTGAACAGGCAGGCATGAAGGTCACCTGGTCACACTCTCCACACCACAGTGAGATGTATTGTATTTCTATTTAAATTTTAATAATTATTTCTAAATTTGCATCTATACATTTAAATGAACACATGCAATTTTTATGCAAATCAGTGGCATCTTGTGTCCTGCTTTTGGTGATGAATTTCCTCTTTGGGGGCAATTCATAAGTAGTCAGCTATTCATCTGGGGATGGGACCGACAGGCCTATTGTCCTTCTCTGCTGCCCTACATAAACTGGCACACCCAGTATACTATTGCAACTGTATATGGCAGGTGAACATGATAATAAAGTGCAAGCTGTTTTTTAGCAGAGCGTGATCACTGTTACAGATCTTCTCCTTAAAAAACTAGTGATAAACTCTCAAGTAATCCGGAAACATACTTTGAAAAACAGTGAGATAAGTGAAGAAAAAGAAATCCTTCCCATTTAGGATTATTAATATTTATGGTGTGTAGTTGTTTTTAGATGTTTTCTTGTGTGTTCTAGGATGATTGCCTGTGGAATTTACCAAAGCTGTGCTGACAGATTATGGGAAATCTTACTAAAACGAAAGGTTTCTCTCTCTCTCCTTTTGCTTCATTTGTTTCTGGCTCCCTCTGGCAGAGGTAAGTTTTTATTTTCCACATTAATCCAAATGTTATCTCTGAAAATATGTCACTTTGTGTTAGATTGAAGGAAAAATAGTTTTAAGGTGCAATCCTATGTACATTTAGACAGAGAAAAATCCTACAACTGGCTGAGGAATGCTGAGAGATGAAAGACTTCATGTCTAAACATGAATAGGATTGCACTCTTAATGAATTATATTTTATGGAAGTCAGGTGCAACAGTTATATGTAATAATACATTCCAAATATTTTAAAAATAAATGCAATATTTATAATTTCTACAGCACTTTTGGAAGTAAGCTCTCCAACCCTGTAAAGTAAGCTAATTAGGGATCATGGCTTGCTCAGAATTATTTTTATTTATTTATTATAGTTTTATACTGCCCAATAGCTGAGGTTCTCTGGGCAGTGTGCGATTAAAACCATAAAATACAATAAGTATACAATAAATTTTAAAAATTAGGAATGCGATTAAAAATCAGATAAATTACAGTTCAGGGAAAGCCTGTGTGAAAAAGTATGTTTTCAGGAAGTGTTTGAAGGATATGTTACATTTTCTGTCTCCCGAACCACTTGAGGGAGGGTTTTCCACAGGCTGGGTGTTGCTACAGAGAAGGCGCTCTGCTGAGGTTCCTCATGGTGGCGTTCTGTTTGTTTAGGACTGGCCAGCAGGACCTCCCCTGAAGATCGTAACTGTCGTCTGGGTATATATAAGGGAAGGCGGTCTGCTAGGTATCCTGGTTCCAAGTTGATTAGGGCTTTTTGTAGGAGGATAACATAACCTTGTATGTGGCTCAGTAGCTAAACAGCAAGCCAGTGCAGTTCTTTTAACAAGTAACCCTGGTTCAAATAATAAGGGAAGCATAGTAAAATTACTTTTAGATTTTAAAATTTACTTTAAATTTAATCAAACTGTTCATGTTTTCAACACAAGTTCTAGAATGTTCTAGAATTTGGACTCTATTAATGAGTCCAAATTGGATGCCTGCATACAAAACTTAAATACTTGTACCTGCTTCTCCTGATGATTAAATCTTAGAGTTTGCAAATGATTTATGAATCTGGTATGAAGATAAGCAAGGTACAGCACCTTTGTCCTTTTCTATCTGATCTCCCTGGCCAGAATACAATGCACGATTCATCTGAATACCAGCTTTTTGTGTACCCAGCAGGGCTGTCCCAAGATACTTTCCTCTCTGAGTCTGAGCAACAAAGGTCATCCTAACCCAAGTCAATGTGCATAGTACCCAAGGCTAGCCAAGTTATTTTGGCATGTGAGTCCTCTCTCTGACAGTAAAAGTACAACAATGATAAATCAAATGACAATTTGCTGTCCTTTCATGACACTCAGAATCAGTGGCTTGAGGCAGTCACCTCACTCTGCCCAATGGTAGGAATGGCCATGGTATCCAGGTTCTTTTTGAAACTACAGTTCATCTCTGAATTGAAAGAGTGGTATAGATCTTGACCTCAGGGAGATATAGAACATATAACCCCAACATTTGTCCAAGTGTTTCTTTCTGGCAGAAGTGAGATGAAGGGCAGGTAGTGACTTTTCATTCCAGATTTACAAAATAACTTTTGCCCAGGCTCTTAAAATACATAAAACACCTTTGAATAGTAGTTTACTTATATAAGGAATATAACTAAGTACTTATGGTTTCCGGAAATGGTTCTAGTGCTGTTTTAACTATGAGTTTTGCACTCGATGAAATTTACATGCACTTGATTGTACTTGGAAGAACATAGTTTATCAGCCTAATCTTTTTATTTGCTTCAGTAGATTGCTATTTAGAATATTTCAAGTCGTTTCAAAGATCTGTGTATTGAGAGTGTGGATAGGGTTTAAGTTTGCCCCTGGATGTCATGAGTTTGGTATGAATTCAAGTGCACAAGGCTGTAGTCTGGATATGTTTGCCCATTTCCATTCTGACTGGAAGAATTGTGGACTTTTAAAATAAATCTAAAACAAATAAACCAGCAAAGGGGACAACAACAAAAAAGATGTTCTTTTTAAAAAGAGCATTTACCATTTCTTTAAGTTGAAAGCCTAATCCTCCAGAACCACAATTCCTAGAGTTCTTTGGCAGGGGATTACTTGCCACCACCATCAATATGATTGGTTTTGGGAGATTGAAGGTAGTTTTCTCCTTTTCATAATCCTCCCCCCCCCCCATCACTACCACCAAAAACTACAACTTCTACTCACTCAGACAACTTTACCTTAGCCACTTGTCGCCTGGGCCTGGCCTGCTGGTAGCTCAGTTTCTGATTCTCCTCTGGCTGCACCTTGTTCATGGCAGCTGCTTTCTTGTGGGCCTTCCTCTCCAAGCCAAGCTGGGCTCAGGGCTTCAGGGTAGGCTCAGGATGGGCCTGAGCGGAGCTGAGGAAAACGCACTGTTGCTGCTGAGCCTGCGTGAGTGAGGACAGCATGTGGACAGTGCTCCTCAGCAGGACACACCCCTTTCTTGTTGCCCCAGACTGGGCTCAGCAGCAGGAGGGAAGCCTAAGTGGGCCTCAGAAGGGTTATTAAAGCTTGAGCCTTGAAGTTTTTCACAGTTCAAAATTTTCTGCATTGTCTACACTGCTCAAGCTTCAGTGTTGTTGTTTTTTAAAAAGAGTAAATTCATTCTGGTAGATCTCTAGTTATAAACCTTACACTAGTGTATTCTTAGATAGATAGATTGATTCAGAGTTATTGAAATTGGGTTCTCATGTTACCTTTGTAGTATAGAACCTACAGAAACTCTGCTCCTTCCCATATCATTGGTGGAACTAAACATGAGAAAGCCCAGACCGCCTGGAGTGTAAGTCCTTTCCATGCCAGCATTAACCTATTTTGTGAGTGTTAATGTCTAGCACAGGTTTCTGCCCTATGTGGTACATTGCTTCTTACATTACTCTTGTAGCATGAAAAGGAATGACACTGCTTTGCTTCACCTGCCAACAAAGTAGCACAAAAACTCGGAAGGAGTGGTTAAGTGATTTAATACAGTTTTATTTGGTCACAAAGTTAAATAAAGACTGATACAGGAAACCAGAATATTGCTGCACAAGCTCGTCATGCTTATCTAAAATTATTTTAGAAGTTTGTTTTCTTTTTATAGCTCAGGATGGCTTCTTAGGACGATACAGAGCTGTGTTTAATACTTCGTGTAATGACGTCTGGACTTTGTCACCTGGAATTTCTGTGCCTGCACTTAGAAACTTTACAGTCTGCATTTATCTTAAACTGTACTATCCACAAAATTCTTGGACAGCATTTGTCTACAATAAAGAACTTGATACCAATCTGTCGACATCAGACCAATATGAACTTGGACTTAAAGGAGGACGTGACACATTGACAGTTTGGATCTTTGGCAAAGAAATAACCTGGACAGAAAAACTGGATGAGAACACCTGGCACCAAGTATGCATGAGTTGGAAAAGTGAACAGCAGGAAGTGAGTGTATATATAAATAACGAAGAAAAAAAATCTGAAAAAATACCTAAAACTGGACCACTTCTTGCAAATGGGCAACTTTTACTTGGATGCTCACAGGATCCTGGCACGTCTTCATCATCTCCAGATGGGATGGTTGGTGAACTGTACATGTTCAGAATGTGGGCTAATGGAGACATAAATCAGACTCAAAATTGCCAAGATGGCACCATTATACGCTGGAGGAGGGATAACTGGGTCTATAATAAGACAGCACGACCCAACAAATCTTTGCCGTGTGGTGAGTAATGTTGTGTCCTTATTTCTACTCATGGGAATACCTTGGCTTGACGATGATAAAAAATACAGCTCTAAAATGGTGTTAACTGTATTTATTGTTGCATTGACCACTCCTCCTTCCAATCTATTTTCCTAGAGGTTATTACCAGACCAATGACATGTCAGTGGCCTAGTTAGTGTATTTGCTTTATGATATTATACATGCATGCTGTAAACCCCAAACCTGTAGATTGCAGGTGCGAGTTGTACATACTTGGAAGCTTGCTAGTTAGAACAGATAAGACTCACTGTTCTTACCTGTTCTAGCTAGCCAATGGGTCTACTTCTAAGTAAATGCACTTGGTCTTGCTATCCGATTTCTGAATACTTAGGGAGCTATATTTTAAAATTATGTTCATTTTTGCAACATAAAAAAGAATAAATATTCAGCTGAGATCACTCTGGTGCCAAGAGAAGTCTAAGTAAACTATAAGCAATAATAGGGCTGTATGTTTAGGGGAGAGTAATAGAAAGTCATAAAGGAAGGACAAATTTCCATGCCAGGTACATGACTTTTGTAGATCCAGCCTTCATTCTTTCAAACTCCGCATCCACGAGGGCTAAACTATTTTTTAAAAGAAGAAATGATGAAATTACCAGAATTCTCTGTCAGTTCTCAGATTCTGTCAAATTCAATGCAGCCTTCCATATGCAGGCATGTGGAGTTAATCCAGGCTTACTTATAATAATAGAAAATATCATTGTAGCCTAACCAGAATGGCAACCGTTTTGCTTGCTATATTTGCAGAAAGCTTTGGGTTGCATAAGTAGGAAATCTGAACACTTTGCAGGTTGATCTGCGTCACTATGTGTATTTTACTCTCAAAGCATTCTTTTGTAGTTCTCATGAAAATTAATATAAACTTAAGAATGGATGGTATAGAGGCATGTCTATATATCAGCTCCCTGACATTCCAGATCTGGTGCATAACCAGAAGTGCATGTAAAGACCAGTACCACTGATTAAGGAAAGTTGGTATAAAATGTACTGCTCACTCCATTATCCCATTCAGCTGTGTAAATGGGTGTGGCACCACCACAGATCCTCCATATATGGAAACAGACTTTAGAGAAGTTGGAAACTGTTATAATTGTTTGAAGACCTGATAGAGGAGATTAGTAAGATTAGTAAGAATACATTGCAGTATTCTTAGTTATGTCTAGGGCAGCTATCTGGAAATACAACTAAAAATAAAACTTATCCAGCAAACAGGTTCAACATCCATATATGATTCTCACCAACCAAATGGAAATGACTTCACTAGACACAAAGTATCATTAAGCCCCAAACAAATTGTACCCCTATTTGTGCAGTGCACAATGTCCATTCAGGCTGAGGTCAAACTGCATGTTACCTTTAATACATAGCATGCAGTTATGTCTGTTCTTTTTTTTTCATATTCAAAGGTAAGTGGGACTCTAGCATGGGGATAAGGGGATTTTTAACCCTTTGCTCCCCCACTGTGGTCCCAATCTTGCTCACAGAGGGGGGGTCAGTGACTTCAATGTGAATAGGAAAAAACTTGCCACTGAAATGAATAGAATTATATTGTTGTTGTTGTTGTTGTTATTTCTTACCCACCTCTCCATTTTGATTGAGGCAGGGAACAACAGTAAATATAAAATACATAAAACTGAATTAAGAACATAATATACATTGTTAAAACATCCTAAAACGTTCTAAAAACATCCTAAAATCCCCCTGGATAGGCATGCCGGAAGAGATCAGTCTTGATAGCTTTCTTAAATGCTAATAGATTGTCAAGTTGATGAGTCTCCTCCTGCAGGCCATTCCACAGTCTGTGAGCAGCGGAAGAGAAGGTCCTCTGGGTAATACCCGTCAGCCTAACTTTGACTGACTGAAGTAGATTCTTCCCAGAGGACCTGAGTGTGTGGGGTGGATTGTACTGGAGAAGGTGATCCTGCAGGTAGCCTGGACCCAAATCATGTAGGGCTTTAAAGGTGATAACCAGCGCTTTATACTTCGCCCAGAAACTAATTGGCAACCAGTGAAGAGATTTAAAACTGGTGTGATGTGGTCACCCCTAGGTGTACCAGTGACCAGCCTGACTACCATATTTTGAACTAGTTGAAGTTTCCGGACTAGGCACAAAAGTAACCCTATGTAGAGCACATTGCAGAAGTCGAGCCTCGAAGTTACTAGCATGTTTACTACCATCTTTAGGACTTCTGACTCTAGGAAGGGGCGCAGCTGCATATCAGCCGAAGCTGATAGTAGGCACTCCTGGCTGCCGCAAGGGCCGCATATATTTGGGCTGTCATCTGGAGTGATGGATCTAGAAGCTTTTTGTCCTAAGCAAATTATAGGCGAGGTCCCTGAACTTCTATTGTTGTTGTGCCTTTCAGGGCGCATTGCTCTCACAAGGCATCTTACAATATTACAAAACATAAACATGCTATTACACATGCAGCAGCTGTGAATTGTTTTTTTAAGGTGCAAATTAAGACTGGAAAATATTTGTCTTCAGTTTTGTTTGTTTGTTTGTTTTAAAAAGCCAATGATGTTGACACCATGTGTCATATACTGAGGATATAGGAATATATGAATGCATATATTGATATATCCTATTCAATACTAGAAGGAACTGCATTTGGTTATACTATCATGTGTGGTCAGAACAGTGGACAGAGGTCTGGGAAATAGGTAGCAGCATCTTTGGTTTTCTGAAACTCTTCTGAATGTAGAAAGTAGGGAAGCAGCAGGCAGCATTACATGTGAGTTGTCTATGGGGGCAGTAGGAAATGTCAGGGGTAACAGGAAGTGGCAACTGCAGTACTCTGAACCTGCTTAGTGGGTACATTCAGATCTACAGTTGGTTGTTTTGGTGTTTAGGAGGTGGTTTTTTGTGTGTGTGCATTTTGAGTTGATTTGGGACACCAATAGGAATCTTTGTCATCTATCTACAGTAGTGTGAAAAAGAAAGTACACCCTCTTGGAATTGTATGATTTTTACATATCAGGACATAATAACAATCATCTGTTCCTTAGCAGGTCTAAAAATAAGGTAAATACAACCTCAGATGAACAACAACACATGACATATTACACCGTGTCATGATTTATTTAACAGAAATAAAGCCAAAATGGAGAAGCCATGTGTGAAAAAGTAAGTACACCTTATGATTCAATAGCTTGTAGAACCACCTTTAGCAGCAATAACTTGAAGTAATTGTTTTCTGTATGACTTTATCAGTCTCTCACATCGTTGCGGAGGAATTTTGGCCCACTCTTCTTTATAACGTTGCTTCAGTTCATTGAGGTTTGAGGGCATTTGTTTATGCACAGCTCTCGTAAGGTCCCGTCACAGCATTTCAATCGGGTTGAGGTCTGGACTTTGACTGGGCCATTGCAACACCTTGATTCTTTCTTTTTCAGCCATTCTGTTGTAGATTTGCTGGTGTGCTTGGGATCATTGTCCTGTTGCATGACCCAATTTCGGCCAAGCTTTAGCTGTCGGACAGATGGCCTCACATTTGACTCTAGAATACTTTGGTATACAGAGGAGTTCATGGTCCACTCAATGACTGCAAAGTTCCCAGGACCTGTGGCTGCAAAACAAGCCCAAATCATGTGCTTGACAGTTGATATGAGGTGTTTGTGCTGATATGCTGTGTTTGGTTTTCGCCAAACGTGGCGCTGTGCATTATGGCCAAACATCTCCATTTTGGTCTCGTCTGTCCAAAGGACATTGTTCCAGAAGTCTTGTGGTATGTTCAGATGCAACTTTGCAAACCTAAGCTGCGCTGCCACGTTCTTTTTAGAGAGAAGAGGCTTTCTCCTGGCAACCCTTCCAAACAAACCATACTTGTTCAGTCTTTTTCTAATTGTACTGTCATGAACTTTAACATTTAACATGCTCACTGAGGCCTGTAGAGTCTGAGATGTAACTCTTGGTTTTTTTGCAATTTCTCTGAGCATTGCACGGTCTGACCTTGGGCTGATTTTGCTGGGACGTCCTCTCCTGGAAAGATTGGCAACAGTCTTGAATGTTTTCCACTTTTGAATCATCTTTCTCACTGTAGAATGATGGACTTTAAATTGTTTGGAAATGGCCTTATAACCCTTCCCAGATTGATGGGCAGCAGCAATTGCTTCTCTAAGATCATTGCTGATGTCTTTCCTCCTTGGCATTGTGTTAACACACACCTGGATGCTCCAGACCAGCAAACTGAGAAAACTTTGGCTTTTATAGAGGTGGTCATACTTGCTGATGATCAATTAATCACAGGCATTTGATTAGCAGCACCTGTCTGCTATTTAGCATCTTAATTCCTATGGAAGCAGTAAAGGTGTACTTACTTTTTCACACATGGCTTCTCCATTTTGGCTTTATTTCTGTTAAATAAATCATGACACGGTGTAATATGTCATGTGTTGTTGTTCATCTGAGGTTGTATTTACCTTATTTTTAGACCTGCTAAGGAACAGATGATTGTTATTATGTCCTGATATGTAAAATCATACAATTCCAAGAGGGTTCACTTTCTTTTTCACACCACTGTATGTACAAAACTTTATCTTAGAAAAAAGACAAGTAAGGGAAGATATGATAGAGCTGTGCAAAATTATGCATGGTGTGGAGAATGTGAATAGGGAGACATTTTCTTCCTCTCTTACAATACTAGAACCTGGCGTCACTCCATGACACTGTTTGGTGGGAGATTCAGGACAGAGAAAAGAAAGTACTTCTTCACACAGCACATAGTTAGACTATGGAATTCACTACCACAAGATGTGGTGATGGCTACCAATTTGGATAAATTCCTGGAGAAGAAAGCTATCAATGGTTACTAGTCCTTATGGCTAAGTGCTACTTCCAGTATCAGAGGCAGTAAGCCTGTATCCACCAGTTGCTGGGGAACATGGGAGGGAGGGTTCTGTTGCACTCATGTCTTGCTTGTGGGTCTCCTGTCGACAGCTGGTTGGCCACTGTGTGAACATTTTGGACTAAATAGACTCCTGGTCCGATCGAGCAGGGCTCTTATGGTAAATAATTATTGTTCTTGTTTTATCTAGATGGTTAACAAGCACACAAAACACTGCAAGTGCTCTGCCCTATTTCCTTCCCTCACCACCACCCTGAATTTAGAAATTCAGAAAGTTTTATATATTTCAAAAGGACGACTAACCATGGGAAAAATGTTGCAACTCTAGAAATCACGCTTGCTGATTCACATACCTACTTCTTTGTTAAACTAAAGAAAGAGCTCAAATAATATGACCATTTTCCTTTTTTCCTCCCTCTTTTGTTTTTGGGTAATGGAATTGCTGTTTAAACACCACTCTGCTAGAGATCATGATGTAATCTGAGGCACCTCGCCCTCTTGTCTGTGATACATGCAAATGGCTCTTGTTTCAGTTATTGTCCATCCATGTACACTCAAGACCGCTATGCTAGAAAAGGTATATGGAGCTCTTGTTTGTTTGAGTATTCACCAGACATTTTGCAAACAGATCAGTTTTGACCATTTTCTGGTCGAAGCAACACAAAAAGTGAGAGGTGAGAGGAGGGAGGCTGCTTTAATTCTGCTCACATTCTCTTCTTCCTGGAAGCTGAACAGTATGTGGCACACTGTGTTTGCATGTAACGGTAAACCACGTTTTGCACGAAAGGCTAAACCTAACGCCTACACGGGCTCACTATGAAGATAACCCAGGGCAAGCCTCAGGCTTGCACCCTCTCCCCTCCTCTGGCAGGGGCATGAGGAGGAGTTCAGAAGCTGTCACTTCTGTTTTTTAATAACTGCAGTTGCTATGACTTCTGAACCTGGACAAAAGCTAGTTCATCTTTACTAAGGTTAACAGAAGCAAACCAACTTCAAACTACAGTTTATGAAACTGGTTTGGTTTCACTAACCATACTTCAGATTACCCATAGTTGAAGATTTGGATGATATGCTAATCTGCTGTTAATCTAAAACAGAAGCATCAGTTTATGATCTCCTCCTCGTTACCATGCTGGAGGAGGAGAGGCAAAGAGGCTTGGCTTTTTCTCATGATATTAAACCATGTATTACAGGTTTAAGGTAAAAAAAAAATTGCCCTCTAATTTTGCCTTCTTGAACTAATCAATTCTATCCTGAAAAGTAGGGCTGAAAGGGAAGGCTCTCCCATACTTCTCAAGTCAGAACTATTGTAGCAATGACAGTTTTCTGTTCTATATGTAAAGGAACTAAAACTTCAGTGGAAAGTATGGGGAAATGGGGAGAGAGGGCACCACTGCACAGCAAATGAGAGTGGACCCTGTTAAAGTCTTTGCCCAGATCCTTCTTTTTATTTTATTATTGTTTTGTTATAATAATACTATAAACAATATAACATTCATACAAAACAAGCAGCCTCTACATTATCTAACAATCCTGCAAAATATTCTAAACAGGTAGCTAGTACGTTATTAAACATGTAAAAAAGCAAAACTTGGTTCTCTTGGTAAACTTCACTTCTTGATCAGATTATAACAATGAAAAACATTTATATCTGTCAATATCCAAGTTGTATCTAGCCCTCATGAAGACAAAAGGGTGCCAAGCATTGGAAAAACAAGCAGCCTTTTGTCTACCATATCTTTAATGGACATAGGCCTGGTTCAGACAACACGCTAAACCGTGCTGCTTAACTGCAAAATGGTTAAGGTTAATGCATTCCCTTAACCATTTTGTGGTTAAGCAGCATGGTTTAGCGTGTTGTCTGAATCAGGCCATTGTCTGTTAGCTTGGTCATCTCTGCAACCTTCCAAACCATTTTTTTCAACATGGAGATGACATTACTGCTCCAATTTCTGGCAACCATAATCTCTTTATGTATGGGATCTATCTATTTATCTACATAACTGAGCAGGACTGTTAGTGGGTCCCAGGATATAGAAAAATGTGTAATTATTGATATTGCACATCCCAAAAATAATTAATTAAAGGCCATTCTCACTAAAATGCATATAATTAGTTTTGTCATTTCTGCATTGCCAACACAGTTCCCATAAATAAGATTCAATTGACTACAGCAGGATCTACACTACTGCTTTAAAATGGTTTATAACAGTTTTGACAACTGTTGGGGTACAGGACACACTCCATATACAGTTTTCAAAACATATTTCAAAGTCTCATATCCTGCTTTGTGTCAGATAGTACTGAAATAGTGTTTTATAATTATTTTCCTTCTTATTAATATGGGGTAACATGCTGAGCCATGTAAAAATATTTTCTTCCACATCTGTGATGTGATTTAGTGTTTTGTAATGATTCTCCTTATTAATGTGGGGGAACATGCCGAGCCTTGTACAAATATTTTCTTCCACATCTGTGATGTGATTGGATGGCCAATCTAATTTTAAAGCTATTACTCTTATTTCTCTGATAAATCTGTAATCCTTCTGATACTTCTAGCCATGTGTATGCTCACATAAATAGCTATAATATGTCTTGCAAGAGGTCTAGTAAGTTTTGAGTGGCTTTTTGGTCCCATAGTAGCTCCTGATGATCAGTTGACTAATAGCAATATGTTTCCACCTGCCAAGTTTTAGGCATGAAAATCTCCCCTGTATTTAGACATTTGTATTCTGTTATTTTGGAATTTTCCAGTTTTACTTTAAGTTGGCATGCTTAGAATCTGGCATGCACTCATTCATTTCAATAAATTGAGTCCAGAGCCCTGACAGCTTTGATGACCAGGCTACTGTGATATCCAAGCTGCTAAGAGTTTTGCTAATTCAAGGGGTTTGCTGGTTCTTATCTTTTAAAAATCCCAAATAGTCCATGTAGCTGAAAAACTGCCTTCTCTTGGACAAGTTTTAAGATCAAACTTGTAGTCTAGGTTCCCTTGGCTTCTGAAGTGAGGCAAATGGTGACTAGAGAAAGGGCATTTTGTGCTGTGGTTCCCCAGTTGTGGAATGCTCTCCCCAGTGAAGTCTGTTTGGCATCAACTTTGATGTTTTCTTAGTGCCAGGTTAAGACCTTTCTATTTTTCTGGCTTTTTAATGTTCATTTTAGATCTGTTTTAATGTTGGAGTTTTAGATGTTTTATTGAGATTGTACTGATGCTGTTGTTTTAAATTATTCGTGGTGTTATTTGTTGTTTATAATTGTAAGCCACTCTAAAAGTCCTTGGATTGAAGAACAGGATACTGATGATGATAATAAAATAGAAATAAAAATGTGCCTGCCACCAAATCCAGAGTGCATGAAACAACTATGGCCCTGTTCAGAAGACACCTTAACCTGTGGCTTTAACCACGGTGGTTAAGCCAGAAAGCCAGGAGGTGTTCAGAAGACACCTTAAACCATGGCTTTAACCACAGTGACTAAGGCTTTTTGCCTACTCACCGTGGCTAAAACCATGGTTTAAGGTGTCTTCTGAATGGGGCCAACATCTGTGTTATCTAAGGTGGAGTGTGTGTACTTCAACCATTTCATAATAGGAAAACAGAGTACGGGGAATACTTGAAATGGTGCTGACTCTGCAAGACATACTGCTGTGGGTACAACATCTTTGAAGAGCATTGGCAATACCAGAGGGCAGGCAGGGTGGGACAAGATCCCCCTTGCAAGTAGCTTGCCACATACACATCCCTAGAACCTTGTGACTACTTGAAGCAAAGCCGCTTTTCACATAATTGTCCCTAGCTCCAGAAATGCACTTTGCCCTTCTGTAACAAGAGCAATATTTTTTTCTGGTGCCACCGCTGCTGCAGAGGACCACCTGGAACATAGTCATCAATGGCTGACAAGAAAAGCAGACTGTGACCCAAAGGTTGCAGATTCATTCTCCGGCATCTCTAGGAAAGGCTGTGGAAGACCCCTGTCTGAAATCCTGGAATTCCACTGACAGTCAGTATAGACAATACCAAGCTAGATGGAGCAGTAAGCAAGCTTCCCTTGGGTACCTGAAACCAGGTCCTTGTCATCTACCCTTCCCAGTAAGAAGCTGGCACCTGCTACAGTTCTACATGGCATTCAGCTGTTAAAGGCACAAAGCCTCTGTTGGGAAAACGTTGACAGCCCTAGTGCTATTCATAAGAAGTGTGGTGATGCAGGGCTCTTTCCAGCTGAATGATATAAAACTATGAGTTGGATCTAGACACTGAACGTCATCAGACGGGGGGAGGGGATTGCGGTTCCCTACTGTCGCTTCTCCACCCCTGCTTTTGTCCCACAATACTTCCTCTTTCTACCCGGGGAAGAGGAAGTAATGATGTAAACAAAGACCACATGGCCCATTCAGGGGCCATTTTTATTGTGCCGCTTTTCCTGCACACAGCAGGAAATGGTGGCACATTCTGTGGTGTTTTTTTTTTTAAAAAAAAGTCAGATTAAAAGGGGTCCATTTTGTGATGGAAAACAGGAAAGAAAGAGCAGGAAGTGCGAGGGAGGTGGACAACATCATCTAAATGATGCACAAACATCCATAAGTGGGAGGTAGCGAGCATGCGATAAAACGCTTATTTGATGACACTCTTATGTTAGTTGTATTTAGGCCCTATTAAAATTGAAGTGAGAAATTATTCATGATTTAAGTGATTCTAATTTGTCTGGATCCAACCGTGCATGGTTCCCCCGCCCCCCACCCCGGCAATAAATACTACATTTTCATTTAGGTAGTTTCCCCGCCCCCACTACCATGCTGTCCTGGAGATTGTGGCAGGAATAATCCAGTGATGAAAAAGTGCTTTGCAGTGCTTTGAGTACATTATCCACAGGATTATATTACTTGTCTTTGTTTGTCACGATTAACTAAAGTGTAGAATCTTATGTTTATGATTTACCATACATTTCAACCTAGATTACACTTTGATTTTACTTTCAATCTCCCTTTTGTGGTAGTAATGTCTATTTGGAATTGATATAGAACTATTTTGGGCATTTTTCCATAGAGAGGCTTATGAGCAACAAGGAAGACATTTTTCATCCTTTATTCACTGTGCCTAAGAGCAAAACCTTGAAAGGTGTGGAGTTGTCCTGGATGAAATACAGAAGTTTTTTGGAACGTGTAGGAGTTGGGCTTTCATTGGTAGCCATGGAAAACAGCCTCTCCTCCTGGAACTGTTAGATATTATGTGGGATGTCAAAAAAATTCAGTTAACACAGAACTTGATTTGCAGCATCCCACAGGATATTCTGCTTAAATACCTTGGTGACGGGAACAAGATAAACCGGATTATATGAACAGATAATTCAATTTTGCAACAGGTGTTAAGATTCCCTTAACCATTTTTTTTTTTGCATTTTTTATACTGCAGGTAAATTTTAAACCCATTCGACTGGACATTACGGCCACTGACTTAGTTCTTTATTACTGCAAATTATTTTAAATGCAAAATAAGAAAACTTGTGAACTGCATTTCTGAGACATCCATGGTACAAATCTGGGAGACTGCCTCCTCCCTTCTGAACAGCATTATCTAGGGCTGTTCAAGAACTGGTTCAGATGGGCAGTTTTGTCTTCTGAGTGTAGGAACATATTTGCACATGTGACCCAGTATCATCCTTGGGGAACATTACAAATAGAAAAAAATTGACTTGGCCCTAAGTCTTAATTACTTCTGTAGAACTCTGAGCAGAAATGCAAAGCTGCCTCTAGAATAATTCATCCCAGAACACAAATGCAGCTATATGTGAGGTATGTGTATCCCACAAGTGCTTTAAGGTGCAAATGTATGTGTTTCATCCACATTAGATGGAAGCCTCTGATCCCTGCTGCCAGCATGATGGGAGGAGCGATGGAGCTGATTTTCGCCTCTCCATGCATTTCTGTTATTGTTCTCTTCTAGATGGGCGTCTGAGTCTCTCTAGTGGAATGGTGGGGTGGGGGCTAGAGAGGCCATAGGATTCTTAGTAATCTGGCTGTTCCTTCCCTCCCCACCCACTGCAGTGCCCCCTTTCAGACCTCTCCAAGGTTCTCTGAGGCTGCTTTTGTGACCTTGTAAAGCAGCAGGTGCAGTTCTTTCCATGGTGGTTGTGAATGGATTTTAGAGTCCCCCTTCCAAGGTCATAGCAGTGTCTATGCACTCAGAGGGGGGTCCCTGAAGAATCCTATGGTTCTTGGAATGCTCTCCAGGAACCATAGGATTGCATTCCCTGGAGCCTAAAGTAAGTGACTACTGAGTAACTCTGATTATGGGTTCTTTGAGAAGGCTTTAATTTCCAATCACCCTGCCTCATTCATGGAATTTCACAAAGGTTCACACAATATTATCTTCAATTTGTAAACATCCTGTTTTTTTCCCACCACTTCATCTTTTTTCTCACCACAGAAAATCTTTGTTAAGGAGGGAAAGATGTAAAAGCTGCACAATGTCCTTTGCTTGGTAGTGTTAGGACCCATCCATCTGGAAACACTTGATGTCATCCAAACCTTTATGCCTTAACAATAGGGGAAAACCTAGACTAGTTTTTAAGCTTCTTCAGACAAAGCAACAAACAAACAAAAATGTGTCTGGGGATTTCTTTGTCTAGAATTTACAGCCAAGTACTTATTTGCTGGATATCAGATTTTGGTCCTGACATTTTGCACTTGCGCCATTTTGTCTTACAGTCAGAGCCAGTCTAGAAATAGAAATTTAGATACATCTGTCAAGTATAAATAAGATAGTTGGCTTTGGGGCATTTATTATTAGGTACCATCAATATATTTTGTAAAGGTTATAATTGACTGACAGGAAGGGGGAGATTGATAGGTAGGGGAAGAAATGTTTAGAAATATGTAAGGTGGAAATTCCAATGCTATTTAATTTTTTTGAACCAACAGCAACTAGATGACTTAAATTCTGAGATATAAAAAGATATTTAGTACTGCATATTGAAAGAGAAATTTCATTGTCAGTAGTAATTCCAGAACTATTATTTTCTGCCATGGGAATGCTTTTGCTGGAAGGCATGTTTCTAAACCACAAGGGAATGAATACTGATTGCTTCATATATCAGAGTAGTGTATAGACTATTCTCAAAATAACTGGCTAAGCAGGATCCTGGCAGCATTGTTTGCATTAAAGGATTACTGCTTAAAAATACCCCACCACCACCAAACAATACAGAGATTTTAAAAAAGGGTGAATAAAAGGATATATGTTTGACCATATGATTCCTTGTTAATACAGAGAGTGGCAATAAGACCTTAGGGGCATTGGTAAGCACTGTGCCCTTATTTGAGACGTATAATTTTTTGACTTAAAATACAGTTCTTTACCACTTACTCCTTTTGAGCACATCTTGATTCTATGATGGCTTCATGGTAGGAAACTTCTTTAGACAACAGGAGATGTGTGAGTGCTTAGGGCCATTAAATGCCATGTATTCAGTTGAAATGCATTAAATTGCACAGCAGAGGGTTTCAGAAGGGTAGGAAATAACCATATTAAGTTGTAGCAAAAACAACAAAGACTAACCTAAAGACTATGGAATGCGTCCCTCAAGAATTACTCTTTGGGCCATAAGATAGCGCTTAAAGATCCATCTTTTCAAAATAGCCTTTTAAAATGTATAGTGTTTAAATGTATTTATTTATTTAATAGATTTATATTCCACCTATCATATTTTTAAAAAATCTCTAAGCACTTTATAAGATAATTTAAATACATTAAAATAAACTGTGATATTCATTAAAATACATTAAAATATGTAATAATTGCTAAAACATTTTTAGCAAACATTGATAAAAACATTAAAACCAATACAACTCCATAATTAACAAACTGGGCAGCACACTCACTCAGGGAAGGTCTAGGTGAAAAGATGGGTCTTCAGTTGGTACCTAAAGCACACTGCAGTTGATGCCTTCTGAATGCCAGCTTATCGAGGTTATTCCATAAGGTGGTTGCCACCACAAAGAAAACCCACTTTCAGAAGGCTGCAAGATGGCAATCTGGAAGTTGTGGTACAACCAGGAAGCCCTCCTCCAATGATCTTAACAATCCCATGGGTCTGTATTACTGGAGGCCCAACATAAAGTACATTGCAATAATCTAAATGTGAGGTCACCAATGTATAGACTACACTGGCCAAGCTATTCCTGTCCAGCAAAGGGTGTAGATGACACGCCAACGAGAGTTGTTAACAGGCACTCCTTACCACCGAAGTAACTTTTTGAAATTTATTTATTTAAAATGTTTCTTGGCTGCCTTTCAAGGCAGAAGCCCTCACAAGGCCCTCACAACAATAAAATACTGAAAAACAATTAAAATATTAAAAGTAATAAAAACATAAACACAATAAAATAGCAGGCTTCTCATGATAATGATGTGTCCAGGAGCACACTCAAACTATGTACCTGTACTTTCTGAGAGAGTGTAACCCCATCTAGAAAAGGCAATTTCCCAATTCGTATACCTGGGAATCACCCACCCATAGAGTCTCCGTCGTGTCAGGATTCAGTCTCAGTTTGTTGGTCCTCATCCAACCAACCACCTTATCCAGGCACCAGTTCAGAACATACATGGCCTTTCCTGATTCAGATGTTACAGAGAAATAGCCCAATTCTCCTAATGACCACCCCCAATGGCTTCATATAGATGTTAAATAGCATGGAGAACAAGATGGCATCCTGTGACACACCACCGCATGATTTCCAGGGAGCCAAGGCATAGTTCCCCAAGCTACTTTCTGAAACTGTCCCCGCAAGTAGGAGCCAAACCACTGTAGCACAATGCCTCCAATTCCCAACTCATGCAGATCATCCAAAAGAATAGCATGATAAACAGTATCAAAATCTACTGAGAGCTCAAGCAGGATCAACAGAGTCGTCTCTCTCCTGTTAGAAGTCATTCATTGGAGTGACTAAAGCTGATTCTGTCCCAAACCCAGGCCTGAACCCAGACTGAAATGGGTTGAGATAATCGGTGTACTCCAAGAATGTCTGCAATTGCCCAGCTACCACCCTCTCAAGCACTTACCCAGAAAAGGGGGGGGGTGTTAATAACTGAGCGGTAGTTGGCATAGACTTCTGAATTAATGGAGGGCTTTTTCAGGAGTGAATGCACCACCAGTTCTTTCAAGGTGGTGGGCACCATCATATGTATTCATCACTCCCTAGATCCATTCAGCCAAACCCTCCCAGCTAGCTCAAATAAGCCAGGCTGGACAAAGGTCAGTAGAGAAGGATGTAGGCTGAATAGCTACAAGTGTCCTGTCTACATCCTTATGCCACAAAAATTGAAACTGATCCCGTATACTTGGAATGTTTTTAATCTTGTTGTTGCAGGGTTTTATTGTTTTAAATTGTTGCACACCGCTTTGATGACTTTTTAGCATCAAAGATAAACTGACATTTACATGTTAATAATACATACGAACAAGTGTATTGTGGTCTCAATTTTATTAAGTCCCAATTTTATTAGGAAGTTATATATTATTCCACAAAATGTCCCCAAACTATTCTGGATGGACGGGGTTACCCTGTAAAAATGCTTCTCTTTTTACAGTAGAGTTTTTGCAGAATTTTCTTTGATGTTGCATTGAGTTTAATTCAACAGTTTTGTGTTGCCCTCTTGTGGTAGAGAGTGCAAGCTAAATATTGTTGGACGAGAAGGATCATTTTTTTTAAAAAAAAAACGTTTTTATTCCTGTCTAATAAATGAATAAATCTGTTTACATTACAGCCAATGCTGCAAATGTCTCATCAAAATTTGGAAAAGCTCAAGTAAGCACACCAGGTATGTCTATTTTTAAAAATCTTTACTTGACTCTGATGAACTAATTATTGTAAACTATATTGAATATTAGTCCATTTAAAAATCTGGTTCTATGTGTGGATGTAGTAGATGTTTCACGTCTTGCTTGAACAGAATATATAACTAGAAAATCGAAATAATTCGGCAGCCAGTGCAACTCAGGAGTTAGATTTATGCGCTTTTTACTCAAGGATGCAAGGTTTGGGGGTGGGGGACACAGTAAAAACTTATCCTTCAAATAAACTCATTTCTAACCTATTTCATGAATACTGGTGGAAAGTACCAGAATAAATAATTACTGCACATATTATTTGTTATTCTTCTGTTTATATAAAATGTTGTTTTATTCACAGACGTGTCACAATTAGCAGACACTCTGGAAAAACTAAGCTGTTTGAGCTACACAGAATTGGCACAGCTTTCCAGAGTTATAACTGGAATTGCGTAGATGATGAGGGCAACTTTGAAAGTTATATGACATCAGACACATGAGTGACTCACACATACACTCTGTGTGCTGTGGATGCAACATATTAAAATGAATCCATACGTTTCCCCACTCTGTGAAGGGAAGCACAAATTCTAGATGTGGTTAGAATATATGTATCTCATGTTGAGTGAAAAGATTTGTAAATAATACTGGAAGCCATCTTCAGTTATGATGTCCTAAACATTCTGTATAGCTACCTGCAAAGCTCTGTATGGCTGGGATCAGGAGCTTGTCTGTACACCCTATTTCCTCTGTGGTGGCTGCGCAGTGGTGCTCTGTCAGTTATACTCGCCGCCATCACTGGGCATTTCCCCGAAGCTGCGCATTTAAAAAGTCGTAGACTTACTGAGACTTTTCCATTTGATTTTCATTTGCTTCTCCTTCCTAAAGATCATAGAATCATAGAATTTAACATTTGGAA
This sequence comes from Elgaria multicarinata webbii, assembly GCF_023053635.1. Classification (NCBI taxonomy): domain Eukaryota; kingdom Metazoa; phylum Chordata; class Lepidosauria; order Squamata; family Anguidae; genus Elgaria; species Elgaria multicarinata. The sequence continues at coordinate 57,897,647 of NC_086175.1, read as the reverse complement.
GGGACCTCAAAGGTCATCCAATACAACCCCTGCTCAGTGCAGGATTTACAACACAGGATGCAACTGCAATATCTGTGACAGATGGACTTCCAGCTTCTGTTTATATATGTCCACTGAGGGACAATGCACTCCCTCCTGAGGATGTTTGTTCCATTGTTGAGTAGTTGTTGTTGCTAAGAGGATTCTCGTTACATTAGCCAGAATCTGCTTCTCTACGGTTTCCACCCATTGCTTCTAGAGACACCTTTTAGATCAGTAGAGAACAGGTCTGATCCATCTTCTACATGATAGTTTCAAGTTTCTTTGGATCTTTGTCATAGAGAACAAATGTTCAGGTTATAGCATGCATGCACAAGTTTATTCCAAAACCCAGTAATGATATAATACTTTCTGAAGTTCTACTTATTTCTAAGTTTATCAATGAAAGGTATGTTATCTTAAAATTCTTCATGCTTCTCTATCTATTTATTTGCATTAAACTTTATTTATTTATTTACAGCAGACTCATCCATTGTCACTTTTGTCACCTACCCTAACAGTGCCTCAGGCAAGATTTAATTAATATTTTTTACATAGAGTAGGTTTAGGTTTTTGATTATTTTTCTTCCTCAAAATGCTATTGGTATTACTTCTTGTTTTTGGTTTCTTAGATTCATCTTCCATTGAAGAAATGAATTCTTTAGGTAAGAATTGCTTGCACAGATTTATTTATGTAGGTAACTCCATGCAGAACATTTGAGTCCTATCCCACACCAGATCTGTATCATTGAGGGTCAGACTAACCAGCATCTGGAGTGGAAGACAGGTTTTCCCCCTCACTGCTACATGGGGTACTATCACAGGGAAGGCCCTGTGCTTAGTTCCTGTACAGTGAGCTCCCCATGACAAAGGTCTCCATAGAAGATCCTCTTTGAAGATCTTAAGAAATGTGTAGAGTAGAATAGTGAGAATGGCTTCTTCAGGTACTTGGGTCCCAAGCTGCTTAGGGACCATAAGCAAATAGGTAGCCAATGTAATTCTTTAAGAATGGATAACCGAGCTTGACACGACAGTGCTGGATCCAGGAATATGTACTGTTCTTATAGGCTGAGTGAAACTCAGTAAATAGGATATACACTTAATTTCTGCACATGAGTACTGTGCCTCCATCTTGTCAGGATTCAGCTTAGATGTATCGGCTGTCATTTAGCCTATTACTGACTCCAGGCACCAGTCAAGAACTTGCACAGCTTCACCTGATTAGATGATATAGAGAGAGTGATATCAGCATACTGATGATGGGAAAGCAGCATGGGGCCCAATCCAGATTGAGAGTGCAATTTGGATTAACGACTCATGCAGCTGATTTCCCTTCAAAATAAAAGTGACAAGTTTATGAACACTTTTAAAAGGCATGTTTAACATAACATGCAGTTTGGCTTTGTATTCTGTTTTTCTGGCTTCAGTGGCATTAACAAATTCTAATTTCTCCATTCTGCTTACTTTGCTATCACTCCATTTTGTATAGATGGTTCCTTTGTATAGATCCCTTTAAAGTCTCCTTGGAATATACATATTTATTCTATCAGTCTTAATGCATTAAATGTAGACCATACTCAGTCAAAAGGCAAAAATGTATCAGTCACATTTTGATTCCACACTACAAGCTGTGTTAAAAATAGTAGGAAAAAATCAAGGAAAATTAGTTTAACATAAACTTCTTTTGCAATGTTTGATTCAACTTTTTCTTTTTGTAGGAACTGTTTTACACAATAACATGTGTAACTTATCAGTCCTCTGTAAAGACACAGGTTGGTGACTTTTTAAAACTGATTTTCATTTTAGTGACACGAAGATATTTTGATTTGAAATTCTATTTCCAGAATTTTAGACTTAATTGTGATTCAAAAGTAGAAGTGGAAACTGTTAATCTTTTCCTTTCATAACCAGGGGGCAGGGAAAGGAGGGCATGTTGAGCTCAAAGTTCATGCAGACTAATTCTTATAATAAAGCATGGTTTGTCATACATCTAAACTAGGCCAAAAGCTATATGGAATACTTTGGAACTACAGAATTTCCACCTTTGCTTCTGTGCAAAAAAAAAAAAAAAAGGTCAAATGAACATTATACAAGGAAGTTAAAGAGTATAGCTAAAGGACGTATATGCTTCCCTATTGTCAAGATTTTTCTGAACAAAGCTATTTCTGATTTTTACTTTTGACTTATTTATTTCCTTTTCAGTTATCTACATGGGCACGGTGAAATTTCAGTCCGATGAAAACAGCTCAGATACTTCATACAACCTAACATTAGTAAGACTCTTTGTTTTGATAAATTGTTATTCTGGGATCACACTTAAGTCATGTTCTTTACTTTATAACTAAGAGAGCAATCCTATGGGGAGCAAAGAATAGTTCAGGTTTCTGGAGACAGCGTTCTGACCTTGGAGCCAGGAACCTGAGCTCCCTGCTCCCTCTCCATCACTCTTGTAGCTGGCATGGAGAGAAACCCGAGAGCTGCCTCTCAGAGGTTGCAACCATGACTTTGGAGAGGAGGTAAAAGGGATGTTCTGATAGGTGGGGTGGGGACTGGAGAGGCTGGCTTATGCCATATCCAGAGGCCTCTCCAGCTTCCTTCCCTCTCCCTCCCTGATGCCTTAGCTAGATTGGCAAAAAAGCCAGTATAGCTTAGATGCAGACAGGAGGTCCAGCGGAGGCAACTAATGCCTCTGCCACACCTCCTGCTCTGCACTGGATACTTGAGTTCAGAGGCTGATGAGTACCATGGGCGGATCCCATAGTATTGCACTCTTAATCTTTTAAGAGCCACGGTGTTTGGGAAAGAGTCACTGGGAATAAGCTTACATGGTTGAAGTTGACATTACTATGTGAATGGTAGGGAAAATTAAGTAGCTTTAGTTGCTCCAGTCTAATGGAGGAAAATGCCCTACCCTCACATCTGGCTTGCCTGGCGACAGGGAGGCCACTGGGGCAGGGGTGGAAGACAGACATGAATGATGGCCATTGGGGGATATCGCATGGAGCCACCGCCAGGCGTGGGGCTTACGAGGCGTTATTAGCCTGCGGGCTTCCACCCTCTGGCGTCTTTGAAGCACAGCTCCCTCTCACTATGCAGCAGTTCCCCTTTTGCGGCCCCAAGTAGGAATTTTTGGCTCATAGTCTGGGAGGGGGTAACTTGGGAAAGCCTCCCAATATGTGATAGCCCTGGTATGTGTGTGTGATCTTTCTGACGCCACTCAGCAGGCATAGAATGTTTTGCCCGATATAATGCCTGGCTAGTTGCTGGACACCCCCCAGTTCTTTCCCCCTTTGCAGATACTCCCCCCCCCCAGTCCTTTCACCTGCACTGTTCACTTATCACTTCAATCCTCTCCTCCTGTCAATAAAAGTTTGGTCAAGCTTTCATTCACAGTATTTGCTTTATTTCTGTTACAGTGATTCATATTCCGTGACAATAAGAAAGGTCGTGTGTGTGTGTGTGTGTTTGTATAATGGCTTCTATGTACTGTTAATTAGATGAAGGCAATATATAAAAGAATGTAATTTATTTATGGATTCTTCATTTTTGTAGAAATTTTCTAGCAACAGTGATCATTACCAACTAAAAGCTGCTTCAACTCCACAGCTAGAACTAAAGTAAGTGATTCGTAATTTTTAAATTACAGTTTAAAATTTATTTTTTTTAAAAAAATGCATAATACACAAACACGTTTCACATTGGCTTAGAACTTGCACAGTGGGGCTTCCCTGCCTCTTCTTCTTTGCTACAGCTTTTTGCACTTCCTAAAAAGCCCAGCAGGGGGCGTGGGATGGGGATGGGGAACTACCATGTTATGAGAATGGGTGGAAACTAGACTGGCACAGGAACTGTTTACTAGAAAAGATCAAACACGGAATTTCTGATCAAGCTGTTGAAAACTTTTGTTTTAGAATTTCAGATTTCAATAAAACCCTTCAGAGGTTAACTGAGGTACGTAACCTATAGCTTATTTATAATCCATATTTTGGATTATTGAATGCATATTTTGATGACTAAACAATTCATTTTAATTTTATTATCTTATAGTTCTCTTTCATGCAATGCGGTGCAGGAAATCAAAGGTTTGTTCTTTTAAATAATTATGATTGATTGGTTTTGTTTTGCACGCCACCTGTCTAACAAGAAAAATGGCACTCAAGGCCACTTACACTCATAAATAAAACTTAATTAGAACAATAATCAAACAATACATTAAAATGCAGTACAGATTCAGCAATTCCTGCTATATTCCTTCTGATTCTATAAATAGCTACAGATGTATTAAGAAGTACTGCCACTTTTGAGTAGAAGCATGGCAGCTTCAATGCTTTTTATAGAAATCTTAACAGTATTTTGCAATTCTACTCAAAAGTAAGCCATATTGAGTTCAGTGGGACTTACAGGATTGCAGCCTAAGGGTCTGTGTCTAGAATGAGTCTAGAACTGTCTGGAATAAGTAATATTTCTAAACAGTGCAGCCTCTTAGGACAAAATGTGTGAGGAAGGGGAAGCCATCTCCTAACACTCTCATCTGGAAGATTGTGCATTCTTGAATAAAACTCCCACCTCCAAATAGGCTACTACACCTAAAGAAATCCCTACAAATGCTGAAATTATTGGGAAAATGAAGTCTAATTGACGATGGTTGTTCTGTAAGCAGGGTTTTGCCTAGTTTTAATTTGATTGGGTTAGGTACAAGAAGTAGCAATGAAAGTTTGCTGTACAATTGACCTAAAAGGTCAAACCAAACGATAATGCACATAGGATTCTATGTTTGAAAGTGATTTGACTGAGTATTTATACTATTTTTTAAATGATTCATATACAATCATGTAGAGTTTACATTTATTTTTGTTTTTCACATTGTAGCACATCAGACTGCAATTTCACAATAAAGCTGCCGAAAATAATGAATATAAGCAACATATTGTCAAATTTTAAAGAAAAAGCAGAAATTGCCCCATTTGGTAAGTAGTCATGAATATTCTCTTTGTTTGAGATACTAGGTATTTGTCTCATCTGTCCCTAAATCTTAGACTTTAAGACTAAAGATTAAAAAAAGAAATTGTTTTTTTCTAAGAAAAAAGGAATTGGTGCCAAATTCTGGATTTTCATTTAAGGTTCACACATCGGCCACCTCAGATTGTCACCTCAGATCTTTTCGTTTTAAGTAAGGTTTAAAATGGGCAAGCCATCTCTGTTGTAGGTCAGTATTTACAAATAATGTACTCTGTGCCAACATTTTGTGAGGGATAGTCTTTGATTTAAAAAGCCTTCAACACAAGCAGTAGTGCATTTGGGATGGGGGTGGAAGTGAGCTTTGTCCCTGCCTAGTGGTGAGGGAGAGGAACCCATGTTCCTATCTGCAAGCACGACAGAATTGGCGCCAAACTACATTAGCTACTAGTGTGTAAAGGCTTGTCTTTGTCTGTCTGTCTGTCTGTCTTTCTTTCTTTCTCTGCCTCCAACTCTGATTGGGATCCACGTGCTCTGAAAGGGGAAGAGTTCATCTCCCCACCACCACCACACACAATATTTTTCCTCCAAATCCTGCTCCCCCACAGGGACATTAAAAAAAGAAGAAGTCTCCATTGACACCAGTGGAAACTTTCCAGACTTTTTAAACAGCTCCTGTGTATGCAGGGGGAGGTGACTTTAGAAGTTTAATCTTCTCTTGCCAGAACTCTGCGGCACTGATCTGAATCAGGGCTTCACGTGCTTATGCTAGCGTGAGAAGGGGGTGGGAAAGACAAGCCTCAGTTGTGTGATTAGCGTAATGCATAGTTTGGCTCTAAGTAATAGTGGAGTGAGGAAAGTTAGCATAGTGCAGACATTGCAACAGGATATATAGAGAATGGCAGATGACACCCAGCACAGACAATCATACCATCAGTGTGCACTAGGCCTGGGGAGCGGTATATAAATATTGTAAATAAATAAAATAAATCAATAAATCATGCATTTATGTTCTGTCCCTCTTTTGGTAGTCACAACAGTTCTCCACTGACAGCTGTATTCCATTCCCAGTCCCTGCATATACTGCCACAGCATACAAGTTATCTAACATTTGATTATATTTATTATTTTATTATAGATATTTCTACCCCACTCTTCAAGCAACTTCCCAGGATGGCTAAATTATGTCATTATGTCTGATATAATTTTATTTTATTTATTTATTACATATTTATACTGCCCAACAGCCTAAGCTCTCTTGGCAGTATACAACTAAAACCATAAAATCCAGTTTAAAATTTTAAAATCACATAAATCTAGAATAAATTACAGTCCAGGGAAGGCTAGTTTTAAAAGATATGTTTTTAGGAGACGTTTAAAAAGTTATTACATTTTCCGCCTCCCCAACGGCACAAGGGAGGGTTTTTCCAGAGGATGGGTACCGCTACGGAGAAGGCCCAGTGTCGAGGTTCTGCATGGCAACATTCTCTTCGTGTCGGGATGATGAGCAATCTTCCTCTGAAGATTGTAAATGTCACCTGGGCATATATAAGGTGTATATAATGATTCTGCAGCATTTTGTTAATTAGGAGTACTCTACAAACAACAATTAATTTTATAAAAGGGTTTAGTGCTTTTCACAATAATCTCTGCTAATTGGCAAATTAAAGTGACTTGTGTTCTTAATTTGTTATTAGAGTCGTGCTGTTGTCCAACTTTGCATTCTTACTCTTGTCCCTCTACTGTTGATGAGCTGCGACTTCTGCAATGGTAAGTGTACTTATTCCAGGATATTTGGGGGGTATTTGTCAAATGGCCTAATAATTTGCAATATTGATCTGGTTTGCACAACACAGCTGGGTCATTGTGGGTTATGTAACCCACAATGAGTCATGGTGCACATGTGCAGCCATTATTTTCAATATGCCATCCCCCCAATTGGGGCGATCAGGAGTTGTGCTGTGTCATGAGATGCCAACCGACCATCGTGCATTATGCAAGGGTTAAACAATCATCCTATAAACCCTAGATTATATTAGTTGTATACATTAAGTATACTAGTAGTATACTTGATGTCATGTCTTGTCCACCTTTTGGTAGCCATCAAGGTTCAAAGGAGGAGAGTCAGTTTGATGACAGATTTATTTTTTTACTGTATTTTACAAATTCCTGTGCTCTGCCATCCAAGACTAAAAACTTGGCACAAATAAATTGTACAGGAGAAAGAAAATATGGATATTCCAGTAAGGGAACAATCTTTCTTAGTATTGGTAACCACAGTACCTTGCTTCTCTCCTCCCTTAGTACTGAGACACCTAAGCTACTATAAAGGTATCTCTCCAGAGCATTATGGAGAGTGGGAGACCTGAGCCTGTGTCCCATATTTCCTCCTGCAAAGTGCAGAGGGAAGGCAAGATGGGGATATGGAAGGTATGCTCAGATGTCCCATTCTCCATAATGCTCTGGCGTGAAACAGCCTGTACATGTGCAATGTGAAAAAGGACCAGTGGAGGCTGGGGGCTCCTATTTCAGTGGGGCTGTGAATCTGCTCTGGCTTTCAGTCAGAACCAGTCAAAACTCTAATGCATTTTGAGGTTAGGGGATTGCACTTTGGATAGGTCTTTTAGAGGTCTGAGTGAAACCCCTAATGGATTTACAGCCTCACTTGAAATAGAAGCCACCAGCCTCCACTCGGAAGGGGCATCTTCTAAATGCCTTTGAATATGCTTAAAATAAATGTGATTTCATATTTATTGCAGAATTCCAAATCCCTTGACTCACAATGTATTAATGAGCATCTCCAATAAAGATTATCTCTGGAGGCATGACAAAGAATAAATGTGATTTATTAACACAAATAAATGTAATCTTATGTTACATTATTATTATTATTATTATTATTATTATTATTATTATTTATTTATTTATTTATTTATATAGCACCATCAATGTACATGGTGCTGTACAGAGTAAAACAGTAAATAGCAAGACCCTGCCGCATAGGCTTACATTCTAATAAAATCATAATAAAACAATAAGGAGGGGAAGAGAATGCAAACAGGCACAGGGTAGGGTAAAGAAGCATATAATTACAAGTATTTTGGAGGAGCCTTGTATATTTTTTTAACCTTTTCTGGTAAGCCAATACCAACACCTGTGTAATTTTATTTGTTTTTCTCCAATAGCAGTATGCCTGAACCAACTGCCTGCTTTGGCTCTCGTACACCTATGCCAGCAATTTCACCTGTTACGTCTTCCCCTGTTGTAACTCAGCATGATGCTCCTTTCTCTGAAACGACCACTGCTTCTCCTTCTCGTTTGACTGAACTGGCAACAACAGATTTGGCTAATGAATTTTATAATTGGCCTATTTCACCTGCTCCTTCCAATCCTACACCTGCAAATCCTCCTTCTGTTTCTTTCAAAACAACTAATCCAGTCTTTCCAACAAAGTCAACTATCAATACTACCCATACAGATCTTCCTTCTACCTCTTTCGAAACAACGAATCCAGTCTTTCCAACATCGTCTATGAATACTACCCATACAGATCTTCCTTCTACCTCTTTCGAAACAACGAATCCAGTCTTTCCAACACCATCTATCAATACTACCCATACAGATCTTCCTTCTACCTCTTTCGAAACAATGAATCCAGTCTTTCCAACATCGTCTATCAATACTACCCATACAGATCTTCCTTCCACCTCTTTCGAAACAACGAATCCAGTCTTTCCAACACCATCTATCAATACTACCCATACAGATCTTCCTTCTACCTCTTTCGAAACAACAAATCCAGTCTTTTCAACATCGTCTTCCAATACTAACCATACAGATCTTCCTTCTACCTCTTTCAAAACAACAAATCCAGTCTTTACAACCATACCATCTACCAGACCTACTTCTTCTTCTCTGACAATGTTTTCCACCACACCTGCCACTGCAGTACTTCACACTACATCTTCTGACAATCCTACAACAGCCCCAGACATATTGCCCACCTCATCTGCCATTTACAGTTCTTCAGATAAGCATTCCACCACGGATGAGACCGGAACTCCAAGTAGCACCAGCACAGGTAAACTGGATTTTAAATGGATGAAGTTTCTCTTGTCACCCAGCCCTGCTAACTGCATGCTGTGTGAGGTCTGGTATGGAACTGGAAAAGCAACCTTTGCTTCATATGGAAAGCTGGTGTAGTTTGCTAGGGTAAATCCATTGGTGTCCATTGCATGGTGATAAGAATCCCTTTTGACACCAGGGTCAGAGTTCAGACACTACTGTGCAAGTGCACAATCATCAAGTGGATAGGTGCTCCAGTGTGGGCATCAGCCACTGGCATCAGCAAGGGGACGCTATCCACTCAGCAACCAGGCATTTGCTTCAGTAACCCACCTGGTGGGATATCTCCATCATTGTCTGTTGCTGTGCTGTGACGACCAATGGTTTCACCCGGTGAACTTTCTCACTGGCTGCCACAATTCCTATGCCACAAATTGCACGTGTGAATCAAGCCCTCATGTGAGCCAAGGGAAGGAATTCAAAAGACTGTCATAAATACAGGGAAAGCATACAGGTCATTTTCAAAGGACTACATGTACATATCCAGTGCTGCTGATTCATAGAAGTAATACATGTCACATTCTCATCCTGTGTTGTCTTCTTACTGATCAGTCACCTCAGAGGGCACTAACCCCACTTAGCCAAGGTACAATTAGGGCATGGCTTTTTCTCATGTCACATCATATCCATTAGTGCATGACTTCTCCCAAAAGTTTAGCCTGGTGCTAAACCATGGAATTGGGAAGACGAGGAAGTCCTGTGCAGATGTACCTTGAAATTGATGTCATAAGATCTTTTAATCCACTAGAACTGGGTGAGCATTTATCTTATGTTTAAGATACTATGCATAGAATCCTATGCATGTCTACTCAGAACTAAGCCCCATTGAGTTCATTGGGTTTACTTCCATGTAACTGGGCATGGGATTTACTGATAAAATATGAAATATGAATTCCATGACAGCTTAATCATTTACTGAAACCACTTGAAGCACTAAGACCAAAATCAGCTACTTTCAAAATAATGCTTCATTTTCTTGTTTTACACCCTTATGTTCAGGTAACATGTTACTTTTCCCCGTCCATTTCTTGCAGAACCACCACACCATAGTCATACTGCTATCATCAGTACTCATGCCCAAAATGTTGATAACATAGTTTCTCAGCTAGAGGGCAACTTGACTTCAGAAACAATAACCCCAGCCCTTGGCAGGTCAATGCTGGACACCGTTAGTGAGCTCCTAAACATGCCCCATTCACAAATATCTAAAAGCTCTAAAAGGTACGTCTCTTTTTAATTTAAGGAACATTTGTGCTTCTCATCCTGGTAGGGTTTAATTTGTTGTTTGTGGTTCCCGTACTATCAGCCATAATTTTATATTTCGTTTCTTTTATAAAATCTTTTTACTGAGACAAACATTTTGTTGCCCCGTATGAGTTGAGGGTCTTTTTTGGAAGCCAACTAATGTTGAAATCCAATTCATTTTTTCTACCACGGATGGAACTGCTTCCATTGCCAGAACTGGGAGAAGGCAATTCTCCCTGCAGCACCCTGTGTGCCTTCAAAATCTGCTCTAGACTGTTGCAAGATCCTCTAGAACAGATCTGTAGGTGTGGGAAGGGCTGCACAGGGGGAAGGAGAGAGGAAGAAAGGCCCATTGTGCAACTGGACATCCACTTGTATAACATTGGCGTCCACCCCAAAGTAATTTGATATAGGTTTCAAAATGTTGGACTTCTCCTGAGACTTCTGAGGTGAAATGGATTAAAAGCCTAGATAAAGAAATATTGCATTTTTACTCAACAAAATTGAGCTTAAGACCTAATTCTCATTATTAATGGTTCATCTTCACTGGAATTTACCTAGGTTTTAAAGCAATTCAAGTGAAGCTAGTTTTTCATGAAATGGTTATACTTTTTTTCTAACAGATGGAATAGCACAATGTAATCTTCTGTATTTTTTATCTTAATAGAATAATTAAAATAGTGGATGCAATTGGCTTAAAATTGAACTTCTCAACAAAATCCATTAACCTGACTTCCCCTGCTTTGGCTCTAGCTGCCTTGAAAGTCAATAGCAGTTCCTTTAGCAGTGTTTCTTTTGCTGTTAAAGATTCCTCAGACCTTCAGGTAAGCCCATTTTTTGTTATTAATTATACTGTTATACTGTTATACTGTTAGTTTTACCCTACCCTGTGCCTGCTTACCCTACCCTGTGCCTGTTGGCATTCTCTTCCCCTCCTTATTGTTTTACTATGACTTTATTAGATTGTAAGCCTATGCGGCAGGGCCTTGCTATTTACTGTTTTACTCTGTACAGCACCATGTACATTGATGGTGCTATATAAATAATAATAATAATAATAATAATAATAATAATAATAATTATTTTCCCCTTGTTTTGAACCCCCTATCAAAACATATGGGGTTGTATCCAATGTTAGTCTAACTTGAGCCCCATTCATTTCAATGGGTCTACTTTAAGTAGGACTTACATTGAATATAACCCATGGCTTGAGTTTGAAGTCTGAAATTCAGATACACACAAAATGAAAATGAGAATTTAAAACTGTGATTGATTTAGATTCAGCTTTGCACATTTGGGGGGGGGTTAACAGTTCAATCCTATACATACCTACTCAGAGAGAAGCCCCATTGAGAACAATGGACTTATTTTAGGATTGTGCTAAATTAAGCATTGTGCTTAAATTCATAATTGTAAGCAATTGATTTTTTTTTAAACAACAACAACTGTAATGTTCAGGGATTCCAGCATTCATTGGGTTGTATCCAATGATGACTTTGCATTACAGGAAGGCACTTCCCCTTATAGAAGTTGGAGCACTGAATTTTCACCAGTACTACCTTCCCATCTATACCTCAAAAAGTTGCTTCTGAGGGTTAGAGGGCCATCTGAATCAGAATGGGAAAGGATGTGGAAGGCCAGAGTAGTAGCTTATTTTTTAAAATTGAAAAATGAGGTTTTTTATCAGGCTCTGTGGTGCCCTTTAGTAACTGCAGCTGCTGGCTACACTATACATGGTACAGTGCTTAGGTTCCCGTTGTCTCTTTATTTTGTAAGTAACATTCTTTTATCTCCTTTTTTAAAGGTTTTTCTTGGAACTCAAGCTCCTACAAATAGCGTTGGAGCCATTACACTTCCATCATCAATAATGACAAATTTGTCATCTGAAGATAAGCGTCAGGCTTCAAGAATTATATTTAACTTTTTTGAGAAGACAAGTCTCTTCCAAGTAATTTTTATGCATTCAAAACATATATGAAATTTAACATGTAGTGTATTATTTCTAGCAACATTTTGATCCAAAAAATTGAGTGTGTGCTTATATATTTTCCAGGATCCCTCACTTAATGCAACTCTGATCAGCCATGTTATATCATCGAGTGTTGCAAACCTCACAATTAGCAACTTGAAGACAAATGTTACTGTCACACTACAAAATGTCAAGACTAAACAGGTACAAATGGAATTCACACATATTCTGAATTCTGTGGGGGTAAAGTAATTTTCTATTATTGCCTATTGTCTTAAATCTGTCTAGGAAATCTTTAAGAGTGGGACTATTGAAGCTGCATTTTCCATATTTGCATTCCATGTTTTTATCAACATGAGGGGCAAAGGGGAAGGAAATTTTGCCTTTGCTGCAAAAAGGGGCTTAATGCTTGGTACATTGTGCTAAAGTGGAAAAACGTGCGCCTTTTCACCTGGGTTTAAGTATCCTTCCAGCCAGGTAGGAACCACATACAATTGGAAACTGCACCGAAATGACCCAAGCAACGTGGGCAGAACTGAACATGTGGATCTTTTCCATGGGCTGAAGACCTTGCCAGAGAGATACATGCTCTGTGTTAGAAAGACCCACATGCAGTCAGCCTTGTCCACATGATTGGGAGGATGTTTAAGGGATGTTATGTTTCTATGCGTTTTCAGTACAGATATCCCAGGTCAGAAACAACCTACAGTGCAGACACTGCTGGTTAAATGTACTATTTTAGTGACTGTGGTACTGAAGTCCTTACTCTAATTGTGAGACAATGAGTAACAAAAAGGAAAACAAAGATCGAAAGGCCTCCTTGGTATTCCAGCCTAGCAGTAATTTTGGTCAAAGGGAATAGAAATTCTCCTTAGTTTTGGCTGTGATTATTATTTGTCAATACATACTTGGTGCTTGGCACTAAAGAACACAAAAATGACATGGTCTTTTCATAAAGACCTTATAATTTACATGAGATATGCAAGGTAAAAAAAGTAACAAAAAGAAACGCAGAGGTGATAAAGGAAGAAGAGGGAGATAAGGGAGGATTCGACAGTAGTTGGAGGAGCGGACAAAGAAAGGCTATAATGTATATGTACAGTATATGAAACATTATCTATAGGCAAAACTATTTTTTAAATTAATATATTTTATTCAAAATAAACAAGCATCAAAATTAATTGACATTTCAATCCATTTTCAGTGAACATCCAAATACATATGCATCCACCCTTCCCAACTCACAATAATTATTCCAAAATATAATAAACGGATGCCGTTCTACAAAGATTTCAGTTTGTTTTCTAAAATCAGACCAAGAAGTTACTTTTAGTTTTAATGTGGAACATGGTTTAGTTTCAAAGTAACATGAAGATATGTAAATTGTTTTATTTTTCCTCTTGAAGCAGGAGAATTTGACTGTCAGATGTGCCTTTTGGGACTTCAGTAAAAATGGTATGCCTGCATAGTCATGCCTTTTTACCTGTATTAACTTTATAGTAGTTTAATTTCCCCCCCAGTTCTATTTTGTTAATGGAAGCCTTTAATTTCTCACAGGTGGCCAAGGAGGCTGGTCTTTTGAAGGTTGTGAAGTTAAAGAAAGACGAAAAAATGAAACAGTCTGTAGCTGCAATCACCTCACAAGTTTTGCAGTTTTACTGGTAATACTTGTACTACATGACCAAAAGCTGAATAGCAGCTCCTTATGTCCCTAGGTTTTGAAAATGGCTTGCTCTGTGGCATGGAGGGAGGGGTGAAGTCAAAAGATTCCCCCCTCCCTGGGGGATTTAGTTAATTTCAGGGTTCTCTGAATTCTGCTTGTAGTACTGGATTGTGGTTAAACACTAATAATTTCGGGCTAAAATCTCAAGATCCTAGGATAATGCATAGGAGAAAGAGATGGGCCCCCAGTTTGGATGTACATATTTTAGTTTATTAAACCAAGGTCTGAATAAACCTCACACCCATACACTCCACCCTTGCGTTGCCCTCTCTCTCCTCCTTTCTCGGCATGCTGTGGTTGAAAACTTCTTGGGTTGATTTAACATTGCTTCCCTTGATATCAACACTGAGAAACTAGCGTTACCAGAATAGGAAGAAACCAGGATATTAAATCAACTTCAAATTGTATTTTAAAGATCCAGGCTGATTTCAATTCTGGTAGCCATTGTGTAGTATCCAGTGGTGCCCCAGTTTTTGCACTAGGGATGTACAGATTTTGTGGGATCCATTCTCTGTGTGTGGATTGTTAGGTGCTGTTCATTCTGCTGTCCTTTCCGCTGTTAGAGGAAGAGGGGGGAAATATGCAAAACATTCTAGTATAGGTTTTGCTGCAATTTATGTAATTTTCCTTACTATGTAACATTTAGCATATTTCACTCATTCAATTTAGTTCCCATGAGCAGAGCACACACAAAAAGAATGCTACATGGAGGTTGAAGAGAGATCAGAGATGTATTAAATGTTGTTGTTTTTAATGCTGCATATATATATATATATTTAAAAACAATAACACTGTATATGTTTCCATGGTATAAGAACATAAGCGCCCTGCTGGATCAGACCAAGGGTCCATCTAGTCCAGCTCTCTGTTCACACAGTGGCCGACCAGCCATTGGCCAGGGACCAACAAGCAGGACATGGTGCAACAGCACCCTCCCACCCATGTTCCCCAGCAAATGGTGCACACAGGCTTACTGCCTTGAATACTGGAGATAGCACACAACTATCAGGGCTAGTAGACATTGAGAGCCTTCAATGTATCAGTGGTGCATGTTTCCATGGTGTATCTGTTTTCCAACGAATAAATTTCCATAAATTTCAGGTAAGCTAAAAATGGCCTGAAAGTCCACAGACTCTGCAGGTGAATCTGTGGGTTGAATTCAAAGAAATTCTTACTCATTTTAATCTATCTTGCATTTCTCCAATATCCCTTCCTAGTACCAATTACATTGCGCTTGTGTAAACCAATGCTTGTGCAATGTAAGTGGCAATTTGCTGCTGAAATTTGGCAGCAGATCACCACGTTTTCCCATTGCAGTTACAATGTGCAAGCATTGGTTTACACTAACACAACATCATTAGCACTGGGACGCTATTGAATACTACCCATAGTTTCCTAGTTTGGATCTGACATGGAATTATGGTTTATTAAGCCAGGAAGTCTTAAATTGCAGCATGCTGAGAAAGGAAGGGGTGGCTTGAGGACAAAGTACATATGTACATGGCTTGCGTGTATCTAAGTTTCAGTAATCAATATATGAATGTCTTGTAAACCTCCCAGAGAGCTTTGACTAATGGGTGGTATAAAAATGTAATGAATGAATGAATATGCAGATTGGGCAAGAAAGTTTAAGGCAGGAAAACAAAAGCAGATGTTATAATATCTTAAAAGTACAGACACATATAGCATTGTTTAGAAATAGTTCGTGTAGAAATGCTATACACTTAACTGAAATGTTGATTGTTCTGGTTTTATCACTTAAACAGGCTGCGTGCTTATACATATTTCCTTCTCTCATTTTTAAAAAAATTCTGTTTCCTTTTCAGGATTTATCAAGAAACATCGCTATATCCCCCATCCAAGTGCTAATTCTAACTTTCATCACTTATATAGGTTGTGGCCTTTCAGCCATTTTTCTTTCTGTTACCCTTGTTACATATATTGCATTTGAGTAAGTATGCTCAATTTAAATTATATCATGTTAGTTATTTAAGTGGCTAAAATGTAGGTATAATCAAATTGAAGGACATCATCAGAGGACATCAATATTTGTTTTACCTGAGAGACAATTTCAGATAAAGAATGGCTAAAAAGATGATAATACAGTTTTGTTTAGCTAGACGGCAAACATAGAAATCTTCAGTTCTTCAAATTGAAGGACATCAACATTTTGTTTTACTTGGCAAAGAGTTTCAGATAAAGAATAGCTAAAAGGTAAAACAAACCTAGATTATAATACAGTTTTGTTTAGCTGGAAGTCAAAGATAGAAATAGAAATGTTAGTAAAGAGCAATATATCAAATAGAATGTTATACCTTTTTTAAAATAGAAAATTGCAGTATCCCAGAATGTTCATCTCAACAGAGAGTGACATATATGAAGGAATGGTTCTACACATCTCATGGCATGAGGCACCCTTCCTCAACCTGGTGCCCTCCAGATGTGTTGAACTACAACACCCATAATCTCTAGCCAGCACAGCCATGATAAATGTTGATTGGATTTGCAGTCCAACACATCTGGAGGGCACCTGGTTGGGAAAGTGTGATTCTGGACTGCTTTGAATACAAAATATTGTCCCTAAACCGCAACCAATGTCACCTGGTAATTTGACTCCTTGTCCAGTTGACACACAAAACTCCCCTCTCCCCACAACCAGTTCCTGCTTCCCACTTATCTTCTATTGTGTTTTTACCTTCCTGCTTATCTGATTAAAGATAGATGACACAGTACTTCCATAGAGGCCCAAGATTGTAACAATTATCTCCAATAGTTCTGTATGTCTTGTTTTTCCAAAAAGGAAAAAAAAAGTCATAATTTTAATTATATAACAAAAGTGTATTTATTTATTTTATAACCTCTTTCTTTTCTATTCTTATTCACTGTTATTGATACTAAAAAATCTTGATACATTACTGATAAGTACACATTTTAAATGCTCTTACTACATTTGGCTTTCTTATTGTTTTAGAATTTACAGATATCTCAGAGAATTGCCACTTTTTGCAATTTTAGGCTAATATAAGATTTGCTGCTAAATAAGTAATTCTAGTATTATCTTTCATAACTGTTTAAAATGCAAGCCTTCATAATGTGTAAACATTTTCTTATGACTGAAAACTTCATTCATGCAGCTTAGCAGAGCAAATAGGAAATGATGGTAATGTGAACACTTTTGCTAACTGCTATTTCAGCTAGAGATAATTCACCTGCATATATGGTCTTTGAACTGCATTTGTTAAAGGTTTCAATTTGTGTTTCAAACGGCCCATTCATAAATAAAATAAAGACACGATGAATATTGCCTGCATCAATGTTTATGATTTTTAAACATAAAATTCAACAAAACTGACAACTTATAGTATTTAATTTATTTACTTTTATAGGAAAATTCGGAGAGATTATCCTTCTAAAATCCTGATTCAGCTCTGTGTTGCATTACTTCTGCTGAACCTAGTTTTCCTCCTGGATTCCTGGATTGCTCTGTATAAGATTGGAAGCTTGTGCATTTCAGTTGCTGTATTTCTTCATTATTTCCTTTTGGTTTCTTTCACTTGGATGGGTCTTGAAGCCTTCCACATGTATCTTGCCCTTGTCAAAGTGTTCAATACCTATGTTAGGAAATACATCCTAAAATTCTGCATTGTTGGCTGGGGTAGGTATATCTTTTTATTTATTTATTAAATGGGGATTACATGCCTCTTTAATTTGCTTAGCTTAGTGGCCATCTACATACAGAACTAGTGCTTTGGATCCAGACTTATTCATGGTTAGAGTAGACCCACTGAAATCTCTGGGACAACTTAGTCATGACTAACTTAAGTCCCATTGATTTCAGAAGGTCTACTCTGATCATAACTAAGGCCACAGCTAGACCTAAGGTTTATCCTGGGATCATCCGAGGTTCGCCCCTGCCTGAGCACTGGATCCCCTGTGTGTCACCTAGATGAACAGGTTTGACCCCTGGGTCTAGCTATGGCCTCTGTCTAGATCCAACCCAATGTGCTGTAATAGTGTGTTTAAATTGATCAGGATCTATGGAGACCTTTCAGCTATGAGACACAACCTAGTCTTAAGCAAGTTACTATCTCTCCACTTAACCCACTGCACTGTTTTGTTGCAAGGAAGATATAAGATAATTATATGTATATCCTAGTGATGCTTGGTGACATTTTAAATAATGGGCTCATTATATGAATGTTCACTGCTTATAATACTTGTTTTTATTACACATTAGGCTCCAGAAATCAGAAACATTTACTCTGTAATTAATAAGCAAACAATCTTGAGTTGCTGTCCCATTTTTGTGCCTGTATGGTCGAGAATCATCAGATTAGGACGATAGCCACTTCTGGCCAATGCTTATTACCTGTTAACTTCAACTCTCTGGTACATTTTCCCTCATTTTAGCCATTCTTGCTTGGATGAGCCATGAAGGAGCACTACATGCTGCTTGTTAAGGATGATCCAGAATTATCGGCAGTTCTGGCTTAGGATTTTGTGTGAATGCAGCCAATTAGTCTGAAGTGCTCTGAACTTTAAAAATGTACTGTGTAAATGCTTATTATAGTTATTGTTATATAGTGAATAGGATCTAAAGAAGGCTGAGTGGAAACTTGACTTGTACAATAGGGCTTTCCTGACTCCTCCCCTCCACTAAAGTTCCTGCATATACCTCAAACGCTATTCCTGAGGGTTGGTGGGATAGGACACAAAGGCGCTGCATCAGAATGGGAAATTGGAGGAATTTGACTGGGCTGCCTTGTGCAAGCATGAGTGCCTTTCTGCTGGCGGAAGACATCTACGGATCCAAGCCAACAGTTCTCATTGCCAGCTCATTAGTAGCTTAATCACACATTTTCTCTGTTTTCCCCAAACTATGTGATAACTTTTTATCTTTCAGGGGTACCAGCAGTAATAGTAGCCATTGTATTGGCAATATCACCACACAACTATGGATCTGGATCATATGGAAAGTTTCCCAATGGCTCATCTGATGAATTGTAAGTCAAAAACAGGCAAATATTAAGAATATTATTTTGTTTAAACAGTAACACACGAGAATGAGTATTATTAATTTTTGTTCCTGGTAATGCTGCTTTTCTTTTTTTAAAAAAAAAGAACTATGCCAGACATATGACTGCGTTAGGTGCCAAGCATAGCTTTGGAAAGAAAAAAATTATAGAAGAAAAACTGTGTGTGTGTGTGTGTGTGTGTGTGTGTGTGTGAAAATAAAAACAAATTTAAAATGAGTATCATAAAGATTTTTTTTTACTGCAGGTGTGTGAATCTAAAAAGGATAAATCACAATGATAATCATAGACAATGTTAAAGTAAACCAAGTGAAAATCTGACTAAGCATCTTATTTTAAATCAGTGAATGCAATTTTTGCCTCACTAATAACATCAGCTTCAATAAAGGTATAGATGCGTAAAGCCCTCATCAGAATTGTAGTCTAGTCATGATCAGAGAGTACCTTTTTGTTGTGTGGCATGGAGGGATGTTGTCTGGGGCACAGCTTCGAATGGTGTATAGAGTTAGCCTATGCATTTTAATTTTCAGTATATTTAGGATACTGACCAATACTTCCTTTTCATCTTTTTTGTTGTTGTATTTTTTAGCTGCTGGATTAACAATAACATCATCTTTTACATCACTGTTGTTGGATACTTCTGCATAATATTCTTATTGAATATCAGCATGTTTATAGTAGTACTAATTCAGCTTTGCAGAATAAAAAAGAAAAAGCAACTTGGTACCCAGCGAAAAACCAGTATTCAAGATCTCAGGAGCGTTGCTGGCCTTACATTCTTATTGGGAATTACTTGGGGATTTGCCTTTTTTGCATGGGGTCCCGTAAATCTTATATTTATGTATCTTTTTGCGATCTTTAACACCT
The DNA here is from genome assembly GCF_023053635.1 of Elgaria multicarinata webbii. NCBI lineage: Eukaryota > Metazoa > Chordata > Lepidosauria > Squamata > Anguidae > Elgaria > Elgaria multicarinata. The sequence continues at coordinate 57,877,711 of NC_086175.1, read as the reverse complement.
TACAAGGTATGTACTTTTTTAAAAAAGTAACTTTTATTAATGTGTAATGAACTGAATAGTTCTAGAAATACACAGAAAGCATTTTTTATTGTAAAAATCATACACTTAAAGAAACCATGTACTAGTTCTGAATTTCACTATTGCAGTGTTTAAGACAGCATAATAGTTTATCCTTTTGCAAACATTATGGAAAAATAATTAAAAGTATTGCTTCACGGTGTCAGTGTTGCAATTAGGATATCGTAATTAGGGAGTACGTCTGTGTACCTATAAACTAGTTACATATGTTAATGTAAATTTGCAGATTCTATCAAAGGCATTCTTTAATAAACATTATAAAATATATAGATCCAGGGATATTAAGAATATAAGAAAATCTCAGACTCAAAATGCAGGAGAGAATTCAGTGCCATCTTTAAACTTGTAACTTTATTTTGCAGGATTTTTCATTTTTATCTTCTACTGTGTAGCAAAGGAGAATGTTCGCAAGCAGTGGAGAAGATACCTGTGTTGTGGAAAATACAGGCTGGCTGAAAATTCTGGTGAATATTAAAAAGATTATACTTAAAACTACGCAGTATACCGTTATAGTTTACTGAATCAAAGATGCCCTTGCTTGAATGGAAAAAGTACTTTGGTTCTTAAGCAGGGCAGCCCCCAATTCTGCTGATTCTCCCTTGCAGTGTGTACATCTATGCTTCCCATCCCTTGCTATATCAGAGGGTTCCCCGACACTCACAAGTGGCTTTTCAGAGGGTGTAACGGGGAGCAGGTAGCTGGGAAAGGGCAGCTACAGCAGCGGAGTTATGCTCATGCTTCTTCAATCCCATCCAGTTTATGATTTTCATGGTTGCCAATATATGTGAAAGCCAGCTTTCCCCAATGATATAGACTTCTCATTATTGAAATTTACAATTGCACAAAGTTGCTGAATTTAGATACTCCAACACAGAAACTGTTCTACAGTTTTGATCAAAGCCAATGTTAGTTGGCCTTGAAATTTATTTATTTATTTACAATATTTATATACCGCTCATAAAATAGAATAAAAACACATTAAAAGTACATTTTAAAAGAAAAAAAGTGCAAAATAAACCGTGGCTGGTCATTAAGGGAAGGCTTCCTGGAACAACAATGTTTTGCCACACATTTGGCGCCTGCCTGACCTTCAGCGACAGGGAATTCCATAAAAATTGTAGTAGATTAAGCAACAGTTTTATGAACATGATTATTAATGAAATCAGAGAACTTTGGCATTGCATTGGGATGGGGAGGGATTATAGTTTCAACCCAGTCTTTAGAGAGGGTGTGGATTTTCAGTGTACCACAATGGCCCTTGAGTACCCACTCTATGTAGCAAAGCATCCATAGAAACATACCTTCAGTTCTATGTTGACTCATTGTGTCAACATAGTGCTACATCCACACTAGTTTTACATGCATAGTTTCTTCCACACAATCGGAAACATGTACTATCAGGTTTTCTGACTGCACATAGATAGGGACTATGGATTACAAATGTACACATTTAGACACCATTCAAACCTTCCACTGAGTGTCGTGGCCAGGGTCAGCAGATGTGAACTTGCTATATACACAAATACACACGTATGCAGATGTAAACAGGGGCTCTGTTTTCACTCAAAATGTGAAATCGATAATCTACATTTTCTAAAGTACCCTATAGTCAGAAGGACCTTATTTATAAAGTTTGACATTGAAAAACAATAACGAATAATGTTAATTCTACAAAATTCACAAAATGTTGAATTACAAATCCACATGAAATTGGGATTTTAAAATTAGATTTGTGTTTAAATTACATCATTAATTGTATTTCAAATTGAGCTTTCATGTACATAATTTTCTGTCATCTTTATTTTACTGCAGATTGGAGCAGAACTGCTACTAATGGTTTAAAGAAGCAGAATGTTAACCAAGGTGTATCCAGTTCTTCCCATTCTTTACAATCAAACAGTAACTCTACTAATTCCACATCAATGCTAATGAATAACGATTATTCAGTGCATGCAAATGGGAATGGTACGTATGCTAAAATGTTCAATTTTCAAGCTATTTTTTTTAATTTAAAGTGGCTGAACACAATAAGAGAAACAATTATTACCTATAAATATATAATCAGTGTTAAAACTGTTTTGTATTCAAACAAGCACTTTATGCGTTCTGCTAGCAGCATACTTATAAATTGTTCTAGTATTTAATGTGAACCGTTCATAGTAATGTGATGTTCACAAATATCAAAATTGACCAACAGAAGTTGACTTAATAAAACGGGTGTCTGCTTAGATTACACTGGGTTAATTGAGGACTTACTCATACTTGGATCAATGTGACTTAAATTAGCCATGGCTAACTTAAATCCAACAGTTTTTAATGTGTGTATTCTAAGTATGACTACATTTTGATCCAACACTTTGTCTCTTACTTGCTAGAATCTAGATGGTGACTAGATAAAAGCAAAGAGAATAATGATAAATCTTTGCATACAATTTACTCAATTTGAATGCATAGGTTAAGAATCCTTGAAATATTATTTTCTGAGGCCTGCTTCAGAGGTTACATACTCCTAAAGAACAGATAGTTGTGGGAAGTTGTTTAAATGAAACTGCTCCTCACCAGAGGTGAAACACTCATTTTCAGAAGTTTCACTACTGGGGCTAAAACCTGTATGAGGAGCCATTTCTTAGGGCCAATTTATATACTACTCTCAATTGGCTTCAGAGTGACTTCCATGTGACAGTGTCCCATATTATTATGCTGCTATACAAACCCTACGTAGAGGGGTCCCCACATGATTCAACTTCTTGGCACCTACAATACTGAACATATAACTTCTGAATTGGATCTGAGTTCACCAAGGGAGAACTGATCCTGAGGGCCAGTGACTTGCCATTGCTGAGTTCTAACAAACATTTTTTAATGCTTCAGGCAATATCTCTAGTGAGAAGAATGGCGTTTCTTTCAATGTGCAGAACGGTGATGTGCGACTTCCTGACTTCTCAGCAAAACAGCTCATATTTCAAGAGAACAATGACACATGCCATAAAAAATCTTGCATTTCACTGAGAAGGACTTCAAAGAAAGGGACCCTGCAGTTTATTGAACCAATGTGACATTTTTTAAAAAATTCCCATGGTTTCAGAGTAACTCATAAGTTTATTTAAACTGTTTTACATGTGAGAAGACCAAAAAAGGACTCTATTTAATATACAATAGGAAAGCCTAGAAGCATTCTTGGATTGACAGATTGTGAAACAGTTTGTATTTTTCTTTTAATGTCAGCAATATTAAGAACTTTAGACATAGCATTATGGCTGGAAAACATAACCAGCTTAATTAGTGCTGGTTATGGATTTTAAAACAAGAAGGATTTTAAAAGATCCATTTGCAAGTTCAGCTTACAGTTAGGAATAACTCAAAACATTATGTAGTAATGTTCTATTAATATAGATAATTGCAAGCTAAAATTTGAAAAAAGATGCTTAAATTGTCTTTTAAAATAATAATAGCTGATGTCTGTACCTCCTTTTTAACAGAACGTAGCCACAGACAACTTAGTATTGTATATAGGTAAAACAACATCTACCCTTGATTATCCTATAACTTTATATTTATTTTTTGTAAATTAAATTTAATATTCCTTTGTATAGAAAAAAAGTTGTGCAGAATTTTGAAGCTTTAATGTAATTATAAATTTGTACAAAGTTAATTATTTCAGTTAACTTGGAATACTTTATAAGTATTTACATACGGAACATATATTGTATATGAAATAACTTTAAAAGGTCAAGTACAATTTAGGAAGGCATCAAATTGTAAATAGGAATTCTGTGACTATAGAAGCTATGACTTCTTGCTGCTTAGTTAGGTTACTTGTCACAGAGCCATGTATGAAAGGGAGAAGAAAAAGAGCTAAAGGTTTAAGATTGTTAGAGGTAAATCTACTGCTATTTCTCTCTAGATTGGTGTTATGTTATTAAAATAATTTGGGTTGAGGCTTGAAATGCAAGCTTCTGACAGTGAGAACCCCATGAGATTTGGTAGAGGGATGAACTAAAGGGGAAATCCTTCCCCCCCCCCCCCGTTACCACTTTGGAGACAAAGGCAAGGACTCAGCCTCCTCTTACGCCAAAAGCTGCAGTGGCAGGGAGGAATTGCAGTTCCTTTATATTTAACTTAAGTGAATGTTATTAATTTGGCATCCTTGCTTATGTCTAGAAACTGTGATACTCACTTCTGCCATGGAAATTTCCAGCAGCAGGCATATCTGCACATAAGACAGCCATACTTGGAACCCATTTAGGGGTTGGGGAAGGCCTGAGGTCATTTTGACAAGCAGCATTTTCCTGCAAAAGAAGGGAGTCCATCCCAACCCTTAATTTGTCTCGCTCAATACAAGTAAATTTCTACTTAAGATGTTATTTATACTTTTAAAAACACCCACGTTACCTGGGCAATGTACAAATGGGAAAACAAACAGGGCAGTCTATGCCACTTACGATCTAATAGACATGATACAAAAGGGGAAAAAGGATGAGGAAGGTAAACAAGCATACTCAGGCACTATTTCTTAAAGTAACATGTTTGTTCTTATAATGACCAGCTTGAATGGAAAGAGGGAAGGAGCCAAATGACAGCTGGTCTGTCAGCCAAGCTAAATGAGTGGGCCCTGCTCTCCCAACTCTCCGTCAGCTGCAGCCAGGTGGAATAGCTACTAAGGGATGACAGATCAGGGAGAGGAGGAGCCAGATGACAGATGGCCTCAGCCAAGTGATGGAGGTCTTCCTAATGACAACTTATATATTGTCACTCTCTTCAACTTAATTCACTGAGTGTTAACAATGCCTTAGGAACACTCTCTTCAAATAGATGGAAAACACACGGGCCATTCCCAGAGAAAAAAATACTGGGACACGTGGATCATACCAATCCGGCATGCTCTTAATACAGATACGTAGTGATAAGATGCTATGGCCTTCATATTTCAGTATAAAAGGTGGATACAGTTGGGATCCTTAGATTTATAAGAATTGGGACCAATGCTGGCAAGCAGCCCCAGTTGAGCCAAATGATTCGGTTGATATCTATATTGCCTCCTACCATAAATAACTGAAATAACTGAATAGTGCGACTATCAGTATTTTTTTAAAGTTAGTGTATTTTCACTAGCTATCTTGAATATGTTTCGATAGTAGCAGCTAAACCATTGCTCTATGCACATTGAGCAGTTGTGTATGAATGCAATAGGGCATTCATACACAATAGGGAATGCAGTAGGGCATTTTGACATTAGAGCTGACACCTGCCCTGCTCATTGTCAAATATTCAGTATTTTTGTTGGACATCTGATGACCAAAAAGGTAGTGATACTTTGCATCCTTCTCTGATAAGTAATTTGCAATCCCTGCTGCTAGCTATGCTTGACCACTCAACTAAGGCTGGTGGTCATGAGAGTACAGGTTACACAGCTACAGCATCCCTTGCAATTGATAGTGTAGAGCCTCAAGCTTCTCTTTCTCCAGCTTTCCATCATGAGTACAAGTAGCAGACCACAGGCATCCTGAGTACTACAACAGTTTGCCCCTGGTTGTCCCTGAGTACTCCAACAGATTGTACCATGTATCTGTATAAAGATAATGAAACCAGTATATGACTTGTAATAGTATGGCTTTTAATTGCATTTTTTGTTAATATTTCTGTTGTCTAACTAGTAGACCTTGCAGATTTTTTAAAAAAATACTCTTCTATTTTTTAATTTTCAGCAGGATTAAAAAACTCACTTGTAAGGAATCTATATATGGTACATATACAATTTGCATTCTTCACTGGTGTCTTTTGAGAAATCTATCTGGATCATCTAGTGAACCCAGTTGAAAAACTAGCTGTAGGAAAACCCATGCTTGTTTGAGAGCCCACTTTATTTAAAAACAAACAAACACCTGAGAGATGTGGAGCTGACTTCCTTGCTAGATGGCCCAGACTCTTAATTCCCTGTGTAGAATTGTAACATAAGCAACAAAACAGTTAAAACGAAGACAGCATTCCCTCTGCTGGCTGGGGGATTCTGGGAGCTATACTCCAACATATCTGGAGAGCATTGGGAAAGGCTGACGTAACAGCTATTATAGAAATAGTGGTAGCTTTACAATGGTCATGTAAAGAAGTAAAGGAAAGCGTTGGGGACTGAACATCAGGCAGATGAAATAGAAGCTGCCTTATACAACTTTGTGACTGTTCCCAAGTGCCTCCAGGGTAATGCATGATGGGTCCTGAAGCTTTGGGGTGGAATGCTAAAAAACAAGCCTATAGAAAGGAGTGGTAGAATGTATGGGAAAAGATGCACTACCTAGTTTTTTGAGGGAAATGTTCTCTTTGCTTCCAAGCTATCAAATGTCAGCTGAGAAGGTGCTGTAATCCACAGTGATGAGGATCTCCAGTACTTCATCTATGCGTGGTGGAGACAGATTTGGTGGGATATGCACTGGAATGAACAAAAGGGATCCTGGGATAGTCTCCAACTTCCCAGAATACTTGCAAGCCACTTGTAGTATAGTAAGCAATACAATCCTTAAATTACACATCAAAGTGATAGAACCTGTTCCAGATTCCCAGCATCACTCCAGGGAACGTAATATTCCATACTTATTGTACTAGCAAAGAACTAGGATATGAGGACATTACTAAACTAGATAACCCAAAGAGAGCTTTTTAGGGTAAAAAATACAGTTCTCTCAAAAAGTGATTACCTAGTTTCCATTGATTTTATTAAAGCATGTAACTATATCCCAATCAAGTGTAGTCAAAGCTTATTTCTTCTGTTTGCTTGCCATAAGAGACTATCAGAAGGGCCTTGATGGATCAGACTGAAGGCCCAGGTAGCTAATATAGCTCTCCAGGAACTGGTATACGGAATTATTTTGCCTCAGCACAAAGATTTGATTTAATTATCATGGTGAATGGCTGTTGACCTGACCTCCATGAATTTGTTCAATCCCTTTTTAAAGACAGCTAAGGTAAAAGCTAACATCACATATGTGCATGGAGTACTGTGGTACATTTTAAAGGCCTGCATGCATGCACACGCTTTATGCCTGTCTCAGAATCTGTCAGAATGTAGGCTTATACAGCAAACTTATCCATGTCGTCAGCTGTCTCAAAGGAGTAGTCAACTGGCCTTTCAAATCCTGAGTCCTTCACAACAAACTGAAATTGCCCTGGCACATAAAATTAACATAAATGGGCCATGTTGTTAACAAAGTGGGTTTAAAGTGACATCCAAAATCTACAAACAATGCAAGACAGGAGCACTAGATGGACAAACATAATCTGCAGCAGAAGGACAAAGATTTCTAGCTCACAACGGCTGCTGAAACTAACAGTTTTAGGAAAACTGGATGTTTCTGTGACTGGACTGTGAACTCAGTTTTGATACCGAAAACAAATTCCAGAGATGAGTATGTGCTCAGAGGCATCTTGTTCCTTAATATGAAATGTCTTCCGCCCCTCTGCCACTACTTTGCATCTGGATCTAGCTTGTTGATCCAGGGATTCTAATAAAACAGAGGGGGGGGGGGGAGATACCACAAGCCTCAAGTCTGCTCACCTTTGCAGTAGCATAAGGTACCAAAAATTTCTGTTGCATCAATGCTAATATATAAAATTCCCCCCCCCCAAAAAAAGATATCCTGTATTTCATTCAGTTTTGAACCAAAGTCACATTACAATGTAGTCCTACAGCAGCTGAAGGAGCAAAACTAATGATGTAATTCTCTGGTATATCACCAAAACAGGTAGAAAAATGTATAGAGATAACTTCCCAATTTATCAATGTCAGGTTCAAATAATCTATTCTAAATAGTGGTTATTGTTCTTCTTGCACACAGTACAGAACCAGCTTCACACAGAGTAGATTAGCAAAGCCTTCAAGCAAAGTTATGCAAGTATCTGAGCTGGACACATTTTCCTGGTCTTATCTGAGTGAAGCTATGCCCACTGTCACCCACAGGCATGACCTCCGGCATGGTTCATCCTTACAGCCCCCAAAGGGGAGGCGTTTGTCCTCTCCATCCCCCTAAGGGAGGGCTGCTACACTGCAGGTGGGAGCAAGGCCATTTCTTGGGCACCAAATTCTGGGATGCTGTAAAGAAGACAAACTCCATGTTAGGCATTATAAGAAAAGGAATTGAGAATAAAGCAGCCAGTATCATACTGCCTTTATACAAATCTATGGTGCGACCACATTTAGAATGCTGTGTACAGTTCTGGTCACCACACCTAAAAAAAGTATATTATAGAGCTGGAAAAAGTGCAGAAAAGGGCAATTAAAATGATTAAGGGGATGGAGCATCTCCCCTATGAGGGAAAGTTACAACATCTGGGATTGTTTAGCTTGGAAAAAAGGAGGCTAAGGGGAGACATGATAGAGGTGTACAAAATTATGCATGGTATGGAGAATGTGGCTAGGGAGACATTTCTCTCCCTCCCTCAAAATACTAGAACCCGGGGTCATCCCATGCAGCTGATTGGTGGGAGATCCAGGACAAATAAAAGGAAGTAGCACTTCACACAGCACATAGTTAAATTATGGAACTCACTACCACAAGATGTAGTGATGGCCAACAATTTGGATGGCTTTAAAAGGGGGTTGGATAAATTCCTGGAGGTGAAGGCTATCGATGGCTACTAGCCCTGACAGTTGTGTGCTATCTCCAGTATTCAAGGCAGTAAGCCTGTGTGCACCATTTGCTGGGGAACATGGTTGGGAGGGTGCTGTTGCACCGTGTCCTGCTTGTTCATCCCTGGCTGATGGCTGGTTTGCCACTGTGTGAACAGAGTGCTGGACTAGATGGACCCTTGGTCTGATCCAGCATCAGGGCACTTCTTATGTTCTTAACTCCCAAAGATGGCAACAACATTCCAGCTCACAGCCCTAAAAATTACCTAACTGTACAGACTTAATTTAAAAGGCCAATTGTTATACCTTCGGGAATACAGGAAGCTGCCTTATAGTGAGTCAGACCACTGGTCCACAGAGCCCAGGATTGTCGACACTGAGTGGCAGCAGTCCTCCAGGATTTCAGGCAGTGAGCTACAGATACTCCCTCACTAACCACCATTTCTGGATTTCTCATTTCGTAGGCCCTTTAACTAGAGATCACTAGAGTCAGGGGGGGAAGTAAAAGATAAAGAGAGAGCTGCAGTGAATCCAAAGGGAACAGCCAGCCACCTGGGAATCCACAAGCAGACCCAAAGGGTGGGGACTCGCTCTCTCTAGCTACAGCTCAAGCGAAAAAGGATTCTGAAGATATGGCCACCCCGCTAGTCAAAGGAATGCAAGGGTGCAGAGCCTCAGGACCGGGAGGGCCAAATCCAGCAAGGTCGGCCCCGCTCCTCCACCCCCTTTCTCCGAAGGTTCAACACCCTTGAAGTAACAGATCACTCCGGTGAAGGAACGTAGCTGCATTGGTCTGTTCGGTCTCTTCTAGAGAGAACCTGCCAATCAAAATCGCAGGCAGAGATCCTTCCCACCCCCTGCTACTTTATCCTATTACGTATATATTTAACATGCATTAAAATTGTCCCATTTTTAAACAACGCAAGAGAACCGCTGTCTCTCCGGCAGCCCAGGAATTCACGCAGCAAAACCAATCACGGAGCCGGGCGTGAACGCGCGCCTTGCTGGGCTCGATCACGAAGCAGATCCCGCTCCGACCAAAAGCAAGGCGATGAGATCCTGACAGCCACATAAATAACAACAACAAAAGCTCGTAAAAAGAAGAAGTAATAAACCAAGGAGAGCGCTCTTTTAACTCGAGTCTATGACACGTGTAGCAACATCCCTGTCTTTCTCCCTCCCTGAACTGAAGAAATTATTTGTGACGGAAGCTTCTTGTTCCACGGTTCTTGCAGGACCTGCCTGAAACACGAAACGCTCAGAAAAGAGGAGGGGTGTTGCCTGCCTCCTGCCGGCCCCGTAAACAATCTAATAAAGTGGAAGAAACGTTTTCTCAGGCCCCTACGGCGCGTGCCTGAATGCAACCTCACCTAGGAAGCCATCCGCCGAAGGAGCAGCTTCCCCCAAGCGAGGGCCGAGGAGGCTCTGTTCGTTCTCGCTACTACCCGGGTCTCCCATGCCGGGAGTAACAGCCTTTTCTGCCAGGAGGGGCAAGAGCGGTTGTGCAGCCAAAGGGGTTTTCTTGTTGCGGGAAGGCAGAGCGTTCCCTTCCTTCTGAACAGCCCGGAGGCGTAAATCATCGCCCACCCAGCACTGCCACCCTGGAGAATGGGAGCCGGCGGAGCTCCTTGGCAGGTAGGAGCATCTTTCCTCCTCCTCTCTGCTTGTGGCGCATTTGCGTTATATGGGGGTAATTGGAAAGCGCGGGGGGGGGTTCCTGATGGAGGGTCTTACTTTGGTGGAGGGTTAGATTGGATGACCTTGGGGTTCATTTCAGGCCTTTGAAATGATATCTGATGCTTTTAACATCTCGGAAATGCAGCTTTTGTTTTCATTGACGGAGGAGAGCATGCTAAAGAAGCGTGTTCTGTCTACAAAAATATTCCATTTAAAAATCGTATCTATCAATGTTCAGATGTAAGCAACGAGGACACCCCATCGAAATAATCTACAATAAATGCATAATAAAAATGAAATCTTCTATATTGAAATACTAATTTGAATATCAAGCAATACATGTGATTTCCAAAGTGTTTGTTTTGCTTTGTTTTTTGTTGACTTATCCAAATTAAATTTTTGCATCTTTCAAGAGCACATTAAGGGTGCAATCCTAGGCATGTTTAGACAGAGAAAACTCCTACAATTCCCAGCATCCCCTAGCCAGCCAGCCAGCCTGTTCTGCCACTTCCCCCAAATTATTGGCTGTTATCACCAACTTAGACTAAAACTGCAAAGGAGTTTTGTGGTACCTTAAAGCCTTCAAAGGAAGGGAAGGCAACCTATTTTGGACTACTACCCCCATAATCCCTGACCATTAGCCTTGTTGCCTGGGGTTTATGGGACTTGCAGTCAGGTCCAGTCTTAATATTAGGCAGAGGGAAGTACTTGCCTCAGTTGATAGTGGTGAGGTATTGATGGATAAAGTTGTGTAAACTATTCAGCCTGTTCCTATGTTCCCAAATTAGCTTATTTCCCTCAGGTGCGATGAAGGATGCTGTCCCATTGCTTGTGTAAAATAAGATTCAGTTGCCAGTCCATTCAAATGGGAAGAATGCCATCTTGTCGTTTGCCTCAGGTGGCAAAATATTTTGGGGCATTTCTGTTATAGCACCAAACATCTGGAGGGCACCAGATTGCCTATCCCTGCTTTGAAGTGCTACAAGGCTCTGTTGTTTTAGCTGCAACAAACCATCATGGCTACTGCTCTAGAAGTCATTAGAATTTCCATTTCATTTATGAGGATACATTGAAAAAAATGGATAAATGCAAATGTACAGGTAATAGCTCTCTCCAAGACACCTTATATTGGTGAAGTAGACAACATTTTAGCATGCCAGGCAGTTGCCTTGTTTAGGTTGCTCCTGAAGTCACATTTTTGAGGTGGTAGTTTTAGATCCATTTCTTTGGGCTGAGGGATGGAGAAAAGGAAGGTTGGTTTGAGATTTCTGTAGTTTATTTGTATTGGAAGCCATTAATTTGGAAGGATTTAGCAATATTCCTGCCAATATTCCCTTTATTTGGTTTGGCAAGTTTGTTCCCTTTCTTCAGTCTTTTTATGTATCTAGGGGTTTTATCAGGACAGTGTTGTTACTCAGGCAGAAATATTCCTGGTTTTGTTATTAATATACACAGATAGGAGTCTAACATGGAAATGAGAATCTACTGGTAGCTCTAGGCAAAGGAAGGGTATTGGAATGAGATTCCAAGTATGGAATCTCTGTAGTATGTACCACAAATACTATGGAATATACACAGATTTACTGTGTATATTCCCATACTACTGCTATTCTTTTTGTTGTTCAAATCATGGTTGTTTCAAGAATTATGGTAATTAGAAAGGCAGATGATACATTAGACAGTATTTGATCTGAATTCTGGAAAACAGAATTTAAGACTTGGATTCAAATCTCTGTCCATCCATGAAGGGACCTTGGGCCTCTCCATCTCACAAGATGATCGTGAAAATAGGAAATGTCTACGTAAATTGCCCTGAAAGCAAGGGTGAGATACAGATAGTACTTATAATTTTGAATTGTTTGTGTATCTATACACATGTACACCATTTTCAAACTCAGTGTAAAGACATGATCAATCAATTGGTTATGGTTTTTGTCTGTATGGTTAGAATATAGAACAGCTAATAGTGAGCTTACCTCTATTTAGGTGTGCATAGGATTGCAGCTTCAAGATGTCATTTTGACTGCAGAGTGTATGTAGGCAAAAGGGTAAACTCCTCTGTAATGCCTGTTTTGTTGACAGCTCCTCTGTTTGTTTTGGAACAAAGATGCTTGCTGCTAGCAAGAGTTACAGTTCAGACTGCTGATGGATGAATGAGCTGCAAATACTAAAGGCTGAGAGAGATCGAGAGATCGAGAGAGAGATCGAAGGGCTACTCCAGCCATCCACGCTTTTCTCCTTGAAGAATTTTGGACATCGTGGAGATGAGGAGCCGGAGCAACTCTGGAGTCCGTTTAGATGGCTACTCTCGGCTTGTTCAACAGACCATTTTGAATCACCAGGTCAGTGCAAGTCCTGCAGGTGAATGGGGCATTTCCTTCATAACAGCTGTCTCATGTATTTACATTTATTTTCAGGCGTAATTTAAATCATTATATTTATTTTCACTTATCATGTATACTGATGCCTCTGCCCTAGTCTGTGAATACTTTAAATTAATTAGATTCATTGAATATTTTGGTTACAGAAGTCCAGTTCTTTGATTTCCATGTGGGTAGGTATTACATGTTACAAAGAAATATTATTACTGAGGCTGTTTCCAAGAATTAACGTTTATGTGGGGTAAGGACTGTAACTTCCTAGGCAAAAGATAGTATCATCCAGCATCTTCCTTGATTCCTGAGTACTGCTCAAAGTTCTTTGAGGAAACTGAGCAGGCTTTAAATAGTTCAAAGTGACTGGCAGATTCCACAAAGCAGCTGGACATATTGTCCCCTTTATAAGGTAACTTAGTACTTGTGTGTGTGGGCATTCCCATGTTCAGGCCCCCATGATCTTTGCCTCTAGTCATGTAGGCATCTGCTGCTGCTCTTGATTTCTTCTTACCAGCTCAGCTTGTGTCCTTCATGCTCCTCTCTATCACGTTTTTGCTGAGCTGTGCAGCTGATAATCAAATATGTGAAGTGCTTTTAATCCTGACAGTTGCTTTGAGGGATCTCCCCCTCCCTCTGCCCAAGATTCCCAGACTGCTTTGTCACTCTCATCTATCTACTTCACACTTTGCCTTTTCATCACCTTGGAAGTCTGATACTTTGCTTCAAGTGAGCATAAATGTGACTCTTACCACCTATAGTAGGGAACTTGGGTGGGTGTTTTGCTACATTGGTCTTACTTTTCACCATATTTAGAGAGTGCCTATGCTTATTTGGTCAAAATGGCATTATTCACTCACAAGATGGAGGTAACGGCAGACTTGTGGTAATCCCAATGTTGACAGGAAGAAAAACCCTAAGGGGAGGGAGGGGAACCCAAGACAGCTCAATGAGAAATGAGCTTTCTCAGAGGCCACCGAATGCTGAGTGACTCTTGGGGCAGAAAAACGGAAAACCAAACCAGAGGGGAAATGGAATGGTGTGACTTTAATCTTGAATAGTAGTACTTCCCATTGTTGCCGGTCCCACTTGTGTTAGAGTAACTGGCAAGCATTTACTTCCTGTTCATAATACTTAGATCCATTTATTTGGGCTGAAAGATGAAAAAAAGGTTGTTTGTTTTGAGATTTCTGTAGTTTAAGATGATTTGTGTTGGAAGCCATTTGGAAGGATTTAGCAACTTTCCTGCCAATAAACATGGTGTAGTGGCTAAAGTGTTGGACTGGGAGATGGGAGATTCGGATTCTAGTCCCCACTGAGCCATGGAAACCCACTGGGTGACTTTGGGCCACTCACAGATTCTCAGCCCAACCTACCTCACAGGATTGTTGCTGTGAGGATAAAATGGAGAGGAGGAGGATTATGTATGCCGCCTTGAGTTCCTTGGAGGAAAAAAAAGGGCGGGATATAAATGCAAGAATAAATAAAATAAATTCTGTTATTGCTGCTTTCACATCACAATGTTCCTATATCAGTTCCCCAGATACTAAGCATATTGTCTTGAGTGAGAAACACGCCAATCTATGCACCACACATATGTATGTGCAACAGATATTTGTACATTCATCACCTGTGATGATTTATCCATGATGTGTACATTCCCCACCCCACCCCCATGGAACTGAGAACACATATGGTTGAAGTGACCCTTAGTCAGTAAAGCTAGTATAAACTTAAAGTCATTCTATTTATTTTGATAGCTGCCTGCTGGTATTTATTACAGTGTGTTTAAATAAATCCAGAATATTGCAAAACAGGTAGGTGAAAAAGAGCTATATCCAGGATAGGCCTCCTGAATAAGCAGAGTGCTCTAATTCTGTCAACTTATTGAGCTGAAGTCCTCCTACTGTAAAAATTCCAGTGTCTTTTGAAATATCATTCAGTTAAAATAGTCTAATCTTACTGAGATGAGAGCAGGTGATTTTTCCCCCATGAGTCACTTTCCAAATATACTTTTTATTAAGCAGTATAAGCTGGAGTAGGACAGTATAAAGGGCATAATTTTCCAAGCACTCAGATGTAAGACCCTAAAGGTCAGTGGCAACTTTGCTACAAACTATGCCAGGAGCAGACTTTACAGAGGACAACCAGTAATTAGTAACCCCCATCATAATGGCCTGCAATAGCGAGACCATACAATATGAAACAGTAACTTTTGGAAACCTCAGAAGATGTACAGTCATTTTTAGCTTTATACTGCAAATCCAAAAACATATTTATTCGTGTTTTTATTAGCTTGGTAGAGAACCTTGTAATATAAAATTGGGAGGCAGTGCTAGATTCCACAGTTTACATATCGAATATCCAGTGTAATGAATGTGCATTTATGGAATAGTTTTGAAGTCATTAATACTATGTGAAGATGAGATATGGTGTTGTGTTCCTTTACACTCTCTCCCTCCTTTTGCGATTATATCACATAGTAAATATTTTGTTGAATCATGTTGTCTGAATGCAGTGCTTTTTCCACAGGGTGGCTTGTTAACTATGCAGTGTGGCTTGTTAACCACCCTGAATAAACCAACAACAAACCATGGGTTCTCATGGTAGCTTGTTCTAGAAAAATAAGCCATACTGCAGGGTTAACAAGCCAGCTTGTGGAAAACATGCTGCGTTCAGACAACACAACAACCCCATGGTACAGCAACCCACGGTTCAACAACAACCCACTCTCAACCACTGAGTGTAGGTTAGTGTGTTGTATGAAGGCTGGGTGGATGGGGAGGGGGCAGTTTGGAAAAAAGCTCTATTGAGCCCTTCCAGGATTCAGGGTGGTGGAGCACTGTACCTGCAATGTAAATAGATCATGCCGTTTATGTCAGTAGTCACATTCTATGTTCATTTGTTTGTGTTTTATGTGAAAAAAGCCATACATTCTTTACTTCATTGCTGAGATAGCTCTAGCATCTCTTCATAGCTAGAGGAATGTGATGTTATGTAAGTTGCAGTGTTTACAAGAACTGCAACAGTGGGCTGCACTCTTGACTCCAGCTTGATCAATGTGTCAGATGTTTAATGGCTCCAGCAAAGACAAGAGAACTGAGAATTTGTTACACCAGAGTAGCTGAGGGTCAGATCAATTTATTGATGTTTTTGTAATATTGTGCATGTAGTTTGAATCACACAGCAATGTCATTAAACAGAAAAGTAACAAGTGTACACTGTGTTACTTTCTGATTCTGTGCATGTGTTTATATATGTTTCTTGGCTGATTACCCCAAGTACGGTGGTCAGTAACATTTTTACTAAGCTGTATTTGCACATAGTCTCAGTCAAATTGTTGTACTAGGTAGAGATCTAGTGATTTCAGTAGGATCCCCCTGCAGGCAGCAAAACCTGCTACTGCAAATTCAGTTTTACCCCTGAAACTAAGGCAACTGGTTGTGAGTTTTGTAATTGTACTAAAATCACATAATGCAGCCTTCTCCAAACTGGAGTCCTCTAGATGTGTTCAGGACCACAACTTCCAGAATACCCAGTTAGCATAGCTGGCTGGAGGATTCTGAGAGTTGTAGTCCAACAAATTTGAAGGGCACTAGATTGGTGAAGGTTGTCATAATGGGTCAATAATGCATATTGGGAGGTGGAAGTTCGTGGACAAAGTAGCAGCCTTAGACCCATCCGTTCTGCCCTTATCACAGTGGTACTGCATTGTGCTTATGCTTCTGTAGTCTTATTAATTGTACATTGTGAGCAGACTGCCTTAATACTATGGCACATGAAGGACATCTTGCCCATCCATGAGAACTTAATGAGACTAGAAAGCTATCTCCTTTAGGACTTGGCAACTTCACTCAGCAGCCTGAAAGAGCACATCATTCACCTTAGAAAATGCATGCACAACAGGATTAGGAAGAGTATGGGTAGTACAAACCTTGAGGACAGCCGCTTTCATTGATTTCCAATTACAGTCTCTATGGTCAGCTATATTTTGATATTCTAATTTATTATCCAGCTAGAGAGAGGTCACAGAAAGAGCTATTCTCTGTGGCAGTTCCCACTTCTAGATCTAGAACTTTCTTATTTTGGAAATCTGCTAGAGTGCAAGCTGGGCACTTCCTGAAAGCGTGAACCACATTTCTGCTTAATTCAAGTAGGTTTCTAGCACTAAGACCCTACAGACAAGTGTTGGGCAGGGTGATCTTATGTTCTGCTAAGTCAGATGGCTGCTATGCCAAGTTAAGATGTGATCCATTGTATGCCAGCAGCAAAGTCAATAGCTGTAAAAACTAAGGGTAGGCAATGGACTCTCTCCTCCTATCTGACCTAAAAATAATTCAGTTTGTTGGCATATTCCAGTATAACACTTAAACCCTTCAATGCTGAGCCTCAGATAACTACTGCTTCCACTTCCCTGCTGCCATTAACTCTTTCCCTGAGTCAAAAAAAAATCCTTAGTGTGTGAGCAGTGTGTGAGCTTCTATTCAGATCAGCCCAAAGCTCGAAGGAAGCTTTACCTGACTCCAATTGGAAATGCCTTATTTGAAGGGGGCAGTTTACATTTCAGGCTCCCCTCCTTAAATCCTCACTTCATTCTTAGCAAAGGTTAATGCAGTAATACTGACAAGACACTCCCCACAACATTCCAAGCAACTGTGCCACCCACAACAACAGCTCACTTATTACGCCATTGTGCATGGATGATGCCCCTGTGTGGTCATTCGGACAATTCTCATCCCTGTGCCCTGACACCCATTCTGCAAGGGAAAATGGACCATTGAGTTGGCCATTGGCCAGCAGTGCCAATAGGTGGACTGTTTTAGTGTTCAGTGACAGAAATGGCCATGTTCCCCACTGCCTTCACTGGTCCATGGTAGGAGCTTATCTGCATTTGGGGTTTTGTAGCCACCAGGGGCCCATGTCTGTATCGGCAAAAAGACAAAAATTGTGTCAACCTGCAACTGGTCATTGCCACATGATCTGTCATAGGCAACAACAGTAATAATCCTTAGACTTATACAGAACTTTAGAATGTTCAAAATGTTTCATGTTCATTATCTCAGTAATCCTTGCAACTACCCTGCAATGTAGGTCAGCATTATCTCCACAATACTGCTTGCGGGTTTCTGGGCAATAGCTGGTTGGGCACTGTGTGAACAGAATGCTGGGCTAGAAGGACGTTTGGTCTGATCCAGCATGGCTCTTTTTATGTTCTTATGTGTGGGGCTGACACTGAGGAACAGGGGCTTGGCCAAGGCCATCTGAGTTTATGATAGAGATGTTATTTGAAAGAGAACTACTTCCTGGTTCACAGCTCTGTCTCTTAACCCCTATGGAACAGTAGCTCTCAGTAGTAGCCTATTGGGTAAATTATTTCTTCTTTTTCTTCTATTTCTTTTAA
The DNA here is from genome assembly GCF_023053635.1 of Elgaria multicarinata webbii. Classification (NCBI taxonomy): domain Eukaryota; kingdom Metazoa; phylum Chordata; class Lepidosauria; order Squamata; family Anguidae; genus Elgaria; species Elgaria multicarinata. Next base: position 57,859,566 of record NC_086175.1, on the reverse strand, counting down.
ACATTCCTTTTCAGAATCCTGTTACGGGACTGCTCTCTGCCAGCACAGAACAAAAGGATGCTTGGGTACGTGATAACATATATAGCATTCTGGCTGTGTGGGGCCTGGGGATGGCCTACAGGAAGAATGCAGATCGGGATGAAGATAAAGCCAAAGCCTATGAATTAGAGCAGGTATGTCTGTTGTTCACCCTTTGCTTTTTTTGTATATAATCGAACGATGAGCTTCTATTATATATAACTTAATTATTACTTGAATTATTAATTGAAAGGGGGTAAAATCAAGGTTTGGATAGACCTAGGTATGGATAGAGCCAGTGTGGTGTAGTGGCTAAAGTGTTGGACTGGGAGTTGGGAGATCCGGGTTCTAGTCCCCACTCAGCCATGGAAACTCACTGAGTGACTTTGGGCCAGTCACAGACTCTCAGCCCAACCCACCTCACAGGGTTGTTGTTGTGAGGATAAAATGGAGAGGAGGAGGATTATGTACACCACTTTGGGTTCTTTGGAGGAAAAAAGGCAGGATATAAATGCAATAATAATAAAATAAAATAAATAGACCTAGAAAAAAAACCTTTCTGTAGATTTTTGTGCACCAGCAGCACATTTTTATAGATCTGAAAATGTAGTCATTGGACAATTGGTTTCATAAACTCATCACATGACAATTGAGGGTTCTCCTATTGTGTGTATATATAGCAATATGCAAGATACTATAGCTCAATTGAGGATAGGTTTACATGAAATAAAGCTAACCAGCTCAATTCAGAACAAGCTCAAATTAGCTCATTTTTAAATTGGGCCTATTTCAATTTCTGCATATTCCCATTCTCCGGATGATATGTACAGAATGAGGCCCCAAAGCTTACATTTGTGCCAAAGGGGAGATAATGGTGAGATTAGGGCCAAGCTAATTACAAGCTGAGCCCAAACATCAAAAGGCTCGGGGTTTGCCTTATAATTAGCTTGGAAGTTCTAAATAGGGGAATTCATACTTTGTGCTCCCCAGTTCTGAACTTCAACAGCATCACTCCGTACAGTATTTCCATAGTGAAAGAGAAATTACATATAATTGCTTAGAGTGAAAAACGAAATTCACACAGTGTAGGACTGATTCTATTCAAGCTTCAATATGTTTAAATTCGGTGACAAGTCATTCACTTCAGCAGTCAAATAAAGAGGTAGCTTATTGTTCTAGTATGTATCTTTATGGGCCAACATATCAGATAATTCAAATGAACATACCATTTTCTTACGTGTATGCAAGTGTAGTTCTATATTTTTTTATATGAACACTGATCATTAGATTACGATGACTGATACTGGTGCTAAGGTGGATGATAACATTTTTATTCTCTCTCGTATGAACACAGAATGTTGTGAAACTGATGCGGGGACTTCTGCAATGTATGATGAGACAGGTAATAACAAACAGCGGACATTATTATTATTGTTGCTTTTTAGTAGCATGATCAAATCTAATGATAAGACTGCAATTTGTGGTGTGAAGTATGGGAGGAAATGAAGAAGGCGGGTTAGAACCAAGCAGTACTTTTGGCAGCCGGCTTCTGTCTCAACAGTTCCTTTGAAACTGTTTTACTTTGGGAGAAGGACTTTGGACTTCGTACGTTACTTGAAAACTAGTGGTAGTAATGAGTCCCTCTAAAATGAATTTAAAGGCAGCTTGCTGTGAAAGCATATTAATATTATCCTTATAAGATAGCAGTCCTATGGTCCTTAAAGCATTTCTGCATTGAGCAGGGGGTTGGACTTGATGGTTTTATAGGTCCCTTCCAACTCTACTATTCTATGATTCTATGTCTGAGGGGCCATACGATGCTGGGGATTCCCTTCTTCCAAGGCCATAGACCAGGGGTGCAGAACCTCAGCCCTGGAAGCAAATCCAGCCCTACTGGGGTTGCAATCCAACCTCCTGGAGTTCTCCACATGGTCTTGCTCCTTTTCCCCAGCCACCTATCATTTGGTGGCTTTTATGCTTTTGTGTATTTTTTTTGTTTTTGTTTTCCTATTCTGAAATACTTCCTAAGGCTTAGTTACTGGCAGTAAGAGCTTTGAGCTAGTATTTTAGTTCTACCCCTTTTGTCTTCAGCCCTACCAACCGCTGGAATGAGGCCCTTGAGACCTTCTCCAAAGTGGAATTTGGCCTTTGGGCTGAAAGAGGTTCAGCACCCCTGCCATAGACAATGCTATGACCTGAGGGGGTGGCATCGTAGCAGCAATTACCCCTCTCACTTACATTGGATCCTGGCCTGCTTCCGCTGTGGCTTTATCTCCTGAGTTTGGTGCCATGACATCAGGATGGGAGGAAAGGGACATGTTGGGGTTTGTTGGGGTGGGCAAATGGGCAGGAAAGGCAGAGGGTGTGGATTCACCAGATCCACAAGTCCCTTGGTTCTTGTCTGTACTCCTATTCATGTGCTAGATGGGCTCAGAGGCCCATGTAGCAGAAAGTACAGGAAAGGAGAACGAAGAGGCTAAAAAACCTCTGTCGCTCGTTCCACAATGTTGGTAAGAGCCTGGTATGGCATGGATATACAGAAGCCTCCAATCCTGGAGAACAGTGGTGCCCCAGAACCTAAGCAGGGTCCATTACATTAAACTGTATCGAAAACTGGACACTGAGACAGAAATGTAATCTTGAAAATGTTTATGCTTCAGGAACCACTTTCAGAATGTTGCATGTTCTTCTTAGGTAGATAAGGTTGAAAAGTTCAAGCACACACAGAGTACCAAGGATTGCCTGCATGCCAAATATAATACAGCCACTTGTGGTACAGTAGTTGGAGATGATGAGTGGGGACATCTACAAGTAGATGCAACTTCGCTTTACCTTCTCTTCCTGGCTCAGATGACAGCATCAGGTAAGCTGCTTTGGAATTGATAGTAGTTCTTTCTAAGGATACATCAGTGTTGTTATAATTAGCAAGCTATTAAAAATAACGAAGTTTAGTATCGGACCTTTAACTCCTTTGCCATATTCTCTGTGGGCCTCTTCTTCAGTTATGGACTGGAGTGGTCAAGTTGCTATTCAGATCTCTTGTAGTTCTAATCTAAAGGGTTATCCAGGTCTAAAGGGCTTGATCTACTGACTGACTATTAACTGGCTTTAAATTTGAACTCTTTAGAATAGTTTTGATGGGCTGTTCTTGACAAAATGTTTTGGAAGGGATTCCTTACAGGAAAGTACCTACTCACCCATGACACTTCTTTCGTTTCTGTACATTTTAGCACATATTTTCAATCTGTTACCAAGGATATTAATCCTACAGATGACTGACTAACTACCCACAAAGCAGATGGTCGTTTCAGCACTTTGCAATCTGTCCTTTTAAAACCACTATTGCTTAATCATTTTGCCTTAGTTGTTTAACTGGCATCTGACCAAGCACAGGAAATAAAAGTCACAGATATGATATGTGGCACTCACTTATTGGAGCTTGATGTTACAGAATAGTTGCAAAGCCCATTCCCATCGAAGCACTGTACATGCACTTTATTTTTGGATAATATTATTCGCAGAATAAAAACTTTGATGCTGGAATTGTCTTTTTAATTTTGATTTGGAAAGATGTGAATGGGAAGTTATTAATGAAAAAGCATAGTGAAAAATAATAGATTATCTACGTTGACTTAATGTTATATGAGACTAAAAAATCACCTTTCCAAGGTGCATTTTCTGTGTCATATATGTTTTCTAGCAACTCTTTAGATATAATGGATGTTACGTGCAAAGGTTTCTTTGAGAAATTTCCCACCAAAGTGCTAAATCAGGAGTGCAGGGCTATTTATATGAAGAATTCATTTTATTGTGTCACTAGGTTTTATGTAAAAAGACTAAAGTTGGTTCTTTCTTAATTAGGATTGCGTATTGTATTCACCCTTGATGAAGTTGCCTTTATACAGAATCTTGTGTTTTACATAGAGGCTGCCTACAAAGTAGCTGTAAGTATGTTCAAGGTCATTTTAGTTATTTATCTTAGGTAAATTTTATAAATGTCTCAAATCTACAGCTAAACCACAGAAAATATTGTTTGGACTTTGTCTTGGATGTGATTGATAGGTTGATTATGCGCCTGTACATCGGAAAAAGTTGAAGAGAGAATCCTTTGCAATAATATCTGTTATGATGCTTGCAATACTGGGAAAAGGTTTGAAAATTGCTAGCAACTACTTATCCGCTTAGTTGTCAAGAAAAATCAACAAGAAGATATGACTACTGTGGTGAACTAGTCAAAGAACAAAAAAACCACCCATCATTGTATATACTGCCTTTTTGCCTTTACATGAATGAAGCAGGTAGAGCCACATGTAAAATTCATGAACACTTATTTTTTTAAAGTGAAGATACTGGTTGGAAAAGATATAATTGAAACTTATTGGGAGACTTTTTGGCAGTCATACATATACTGGCTTATTAAGCTATAAGATACGTACAAGCCTTTGCTTGCAAACTCCTTTGTGCTGCCCCTTTTTCTTCTGTGAACTATGATTCAACACTTCCTGGGTTAATTAACTATAGTTTCCTGTTGCATCCAAACTGGGAAGCTCTGGTGACCAACAGCAGAACAATACAGAATCTTAAACCAATTTCAAACCATGGTTATCCTGGCTTGTTCTGCTCCTGATAACCATAGTTTCCTGGTTTTGCTATAATGGAAAAGTTTAGATAATTAACCCAGGAAGTGTTGAATCACATCATGGTGAGGAGGGAAGGGGCAGCGTTAGAGAGGCACATGTCAGTACAAGGTTTGTGCATATTGCAACCTATTAAGCAGAGATAGGTACATCCTAGCCAGGCCCCTTAGGCAATGACTCTCAAACTGATTGTGTAGTGCTTTCGTAGCTCTTCCCTCCTATTCACAATAATGCACGAGTAGCTGTGGACTGCTCATGCACTTCTCTGGATCTGCTTTCTTCTTCCTTTTGTTTCAGGATTATGGCATGTGGGAACGTGGTGATAAGACCAATCAGGGCATCCCCGAACTAAATGCAAGCTCTGTGGGAATAGCAAAGGTGAGAATGTTTCTGCTGTTTTCTACATGTATATTAAAAGTTGCACCCTATCGTCATATATTTGATTGCTTCATTGTATCCCTGTCTAAAATACTTCTAGAAATATATAGGGTTCGGTCTGGATATAGTCATACTCCGTGGCTGGTGCAGGCATGGATAGTTTCTGTGTGATGCATTGATATATGTAGTGAGCTGTTTGCGCATGTTACAGCTGCTTTGGCAAGCTTTCATCATACGGAAGACATTTTCAGCTTCCACCCTCCAGCTATAGTATAAAACAGCCCTAATTCAGTGGCCTTGAGAAAATCGGTAGCATTTACAGGTCATTCATTCCCAAGCGCACCTGCTTCCGTGTGAATTTGGATTAGGGCAAGCTGTTAACATCTACTGTTAGTCTATTTAATTCTATTTAATCAGTTATGGTCTCATTCATTAGTGGTGGTGTTTGACAAATTGCAGAACACATAGGTATCTTTTTTTCTGAAGGCTGCACTGGAAGCAATTGATGAATTGGACCTTTTTGGAGCTGGAGGAGGACACAAGTCAGTTATTCATGTCCTTCCAGATGAAGTTGAACATTGTCAGGTAAATCTGAATCTCCTTTCAATGAGGGATCTCAAAGAAACAAATAAACCCTGTAACAAAGCACCAACCCCTTTTAAAGTTCCAACTAAACGGTTAGGAAATTCAGTCAAACTGCAGTTATGACCCATCATCTAAGATTTATAATTAGTGAATTAATTTGTTTATTTAGTGATTGTGATTAATTAATACATATGTTCTTTTTCTTAATTTTTTACCTTTTTTTGTTAACTTTATTTCAAAATAAAATTTTATGAAGAAAAGAAAGCCATCATCCAGGTCTAGTACAAGATGCAAGTGGATGCCATTTTTCAGCTATGAAGGGCAAAGATTTTTGAATTCAAGCATTTCATAGCTGAAATCAGGAAATTCCTGGCAGTGATCATGGTATTCAGTGGATAGATAGTAGTCTTTCTGTTGCTTGATATACCAGGCATTGATATATCTGCCAATAACAAATGCAGTGACCACTTCCATGTGTTTTCATTTATTGAAAAATATTTTGCAATTCTTATTTTGGATATAATGAGGGTGTTCTTTCTACATCTGATAAAACACTTTGGAATGAAACTAATTGTTTTTATTTTATCTTTGTCTTGTCTTGTTTTTCACTTCTGCTTATGTATGTTCTGCTCAGTCTATTCTATACTCCATGTTGCCAAGAGCATCTACATCAAAAGAGATTGATGCTGGACTTTTGTCCATTATTTCTTATCCAGCCTTTGCCGTGGAGGATATGAACGTTGTTAATGCAACAAAAAATGAAATTATCACCAAACTGCAAGTAAGAATTTAATTCTGCCATATAAATCATTCTTGGATTCATTTCTTTGTAGGTAATAAAGACAGATCAACATTATTCTGTATGATTTATGATTAAGATTCTGTGTGTGTGATAAGAACAAATGATCATATAATTATGCTTTATTTATCCTTATAGGGTCGGTATGGCTGCTGTCGTTTCATTCGAGATGGCTATAAAACACCAAGAGAGGTCCTGTTTCTGAAACTGTCAAAACGTTATAATTTACTAAACAATGTTTTTGTTTAATTTTATGTGTGCTTTTCCATGGTGGATTCATAATAAACATCAAATGTCAATCTGCAACCTCATTTACAACGCTGCACAGTTTATTAGAAAACATATATTTTACTGATTGGTTGACTGCATGATTTTATTGTGTTTAATTGGTATTGTTCCCCACTTTTAGAATATTTTGTAATGGAAAGTGGGGAATTTTTATAAATAAATAAATGAAAAAAATCAACCCCCCCCCCAAAAAATAATCCAGTCAAACAATACAATCTGATACAGAAGCAAGATCAAAATTAAACAGTCAAAATTTAACACAACTAACTGAACTTATCTTGCTAATGCTGGTCTTGCTCTTCTTCAAGAGGCCATGGCAGCCTGGCTTAGATAACATTTAGGATCAGTGGGGTCTTCTCACCAGGCTAGCTGGCTCCTCATCCAATGAAGCATTGGCAGCTACAAAGAGGAGATGCTGGGGAGTAGTCACAATGGCACCATTTGTCATATTGGCCCCGTTCAGACAACACGCTAAACCATGCTGTTTAACCACAAAATGGTTAATGGAATGCATACATTTTTAAATCAGAAAAACTCCAGAGTTGTGCAGAGTAGTATGAGGTGAAACATGCTATCAGTGCCATGTTCTCAAGACATAACGACTCATTCCTCACACGCATTTTGAGATATAGAATCATAGAATCATAGAATAGCAGAGTTGGAAGGGGCCTACAAGGCCATCGAGTCCAACCCCCTGCTCAATCCACCTTAAAGCATCCCTGACAGATGGTTGTCCAGCTGCCTCTTGAAGGCCTCTAGTGTGGGAGAGGCCACAACCTCACCAGGCAACTGATTACATTGCCGTACTGCTCTAACAGTCAGGAAGTTTTTCCTGATGTCCAGCTGGAATCTGGCTTCCTTTAACTTGAGCCTTCCCATGTTTTGCATTGAAATGAAGTGGACATAAACTTGCTTAGTTTTAACTGGGTTGTACTTTTTTGGTTGGCTGAAGCTCAAGGAAGAAGTCATCTGGTTTGTCTGAACACATGGTTGTCATGGATTTAGTCAAGCATCAGATTCAGCATATAGCCAAAAGTCCTGGACGTTGAGGCATCCAACTGCATTCTCTCCTACATCCAAGTGTAGTTGTACTGACAGTATAATGATAGAGTTGGTATACTCTACTTAGGTATGCAGCAACTTGGAAAGTTATTTTTATGAAATGACTTTAATGATTGGAGGATGGGGGAGGCTACAAATGGTATCACACTTCAGATAGTTCACAACCAAATTTATTACAATGACGCTTTAAGAGATGTTAATGCAAGATTTAAAATGATTATTCCTTAAGGAATGCTATTACAATGAAATGCAGGCAAGGCTATGAACAGTATCCAGTACTGGTAGTCCACCCAAGGCTAAATATGTTGTGTTAGTGGAAACAAATGCTAGTACAATGGAAAATCAGCATCTGCTAGTGCAATCCCAGAAACTAGTCCAAATTAGTGCTTTCAGAACAGGATAAGTCACTATAACTCCCTTCTGGGAGCTCTGCTGACATCCCATTCTGGAACTGCCAATTTGGGCTAATTTCTGCTTGCACTAGCAAGCTCTAGCTCTCATTGTCCATTTCAGCTATAACTGTGGCAGCTTTGGATACTGCCCTATGTCTGCACCAGCAAAACAAAGCAGCTCATTTCAGATTCAATCAGACCTTATCAAAACTGCTTCAATGCTGGCAGCTTGGGATCTGCATGGCTTAAGGAGCTATGTTGGATTTGCATTATTCCTATGCCAAAGTAATCCTCATTTGTGGGGTAGTAGGTATGTTGTATTAATTCTGGTTTCCTCTCTGTCTAATAGCAATGGGATATTTATAGGAAACTAAGTTCCTCTGTGTGTAATTAGTCAAATGCTTCATTGAGCCACTTATTTCAGACTTGTCTCATAGGTTATGACAGTGTTGTTGGGGGTGGGGAGGATGGGTTTCCCCCCCCCCCCACTAAAGGGTCAAGTACTTCAATGTGAATTTTGGAATATGACTTGTTGAACATACGTGTGAAATGCTTAATTGAGCCACTTATTTCAGATTAGTCTCAGTTAGTTTAGTAGGACTAATCCATATCTTATAGTATGGAAGACTGCAACTAAGGACCATTAGACGTAACATTAAGTGAGTGATTCCAATTAACATGTTTATTTTTATTTTTAAGTATCTGTGAGGTAACCCAATCACAATCAGAACCGAAGTGTGTGAGGAAGGGAGACTAGCCCTTTCTATTTCCTCCATGGTCTTGAGCAAAAAAAAGCCACACAGAGAGAACAGCTGATAGCCCCAGAAGATTAGTCCCTGGGTTAATAGCAGTTTGGAATGGAGGGAGATTTTAATCAGGATCATATCAAAGGTTACCAAACCTCCTTGCTCACTACATCTCCAGTCCTGATTGGGGCCTCTTCGAAGTGCTATTTAAACATTTTTAAAAACTAAATACATTAACTGCAATTACTAGATTCATTAACTGCGGTTAATGTCATGTTTAGTTTGGCTCTAAGTGCATTATGTTTGCACATCTGGACAGGTTTTAAGCTTAAATAACTTGGGCCGTCTTTAAGAATTAACAAAATTGGGTGGGGAATGCCACCTATGCTAGACTGGGAAGGGCAAAGAGGGAAATATTCTGTGCAGTATTGTGAGACGTGAATAATGACGCATACAATGAACAATCCTATTTCTAGGATCCAAACAGATTACACTATGATCCCGCTGAGCTCAAGTTATTTGAGAACATAGAGTGTGAGTGGCCTGTATTCTGGACATATTTTCTAATCGATGGAGTGTTCAATGGAGACAGGATTCAGGTAAGGGAAACAATAAAATGAAGGCGGTTGCTGAAATAAGCATTATGGCTGCCATCTGCAAATCAGCTAAGCTACAGTAGATGTACAGAAGATGATGGGTGAGCTGATCATTTCCCCTTCTGTGGCTCTTGTGCTACCAGCAGAGGACCACTGACTTCTCTACTTAAAGAGATTCATGCCCTGGAGTTGGGGGGCATCAGTAGATGGAACTGAGCTAGATAGTCTGTTAAACATGTATGTATTGTAGTTTTATGGACCATCACTAATTATCATTAACAGGAAGCTTTTGACAAAAGAGGATATTGGTAGGCAGTGATATTTTTCTGCTGCATAGATTTTTCTCTCTTATTTCAGTTGCTCGGTTGTGAGTTTTAAACTCTTCTTTTGTACTTCCCAGGTGCAAGAATACAGAGAAGCCTTGGAAGGGATACTCATTAGAAAAAAGAACGGGATTCTTCTGATGCCAGAACTGTATGCTGTTCCTCCAGATAAGGTATAATAGCAATGCAGAACATTTCTGATTTTTTAAAAAATATCTGCCTCTGAGTTAATGTGTTCTTATGTATTTTTTTTATATAATTTATTGTAATAGTTAGGGTTGTTTTCAGCTTTTGATTTTAAGAAAATGCTATTGCTTCAAGTGCATCCTCCGTACATATCAGACTCAGGGCTAAGCTAGACATAAGTATTATAAAGTGGGTAGTGTAGGGAGTGGCTATTTATTTATTCATAAAATGGAAGGTGTGGCTAAATGGAATGAAACCGGCCTTTCCTTTGTGCTGTTTTGCTTCAAGCAATTTTCCCACAGCCCAGATGTGGGTATTACTTCTCCCATATCAGAAGTGAACTGGGCTGTGAAGATAACTAGTTTTAGCAACAAGAATTTAGTGAGGTAAAGTTCAGTGAGGTTTGCCTCAGGAGCACTTGCAACAGAGCATTTAGTGTTGCAGCACCCACCCTCTGGAATATTCTACCAGTTTCTGATGTTTAAACATCTTCACACGACTTTTCTCTTCACTCAGCATTTTTCTGAACTTTGACTCAGTCAGCTATGATTTGTAGCACACAGCAGAGTGTGCAGTTTATTACTGTTACAATTGTTATTTTTGTGCCATTGTATTTTATGTTCACTTTATGGAAAGTAGAGGGAAATACAGGAATAATATCTCTTCTTCATAAGAGAAAAAGTGAAAAGATATCAAATGTGTAATTTAACTAATTGCCAATGTATTTTAAATGTACTAAATTCTTAAAAAGTAGTATTTTGTGCATTGCACTTTATGTTGATTTTGTAATTTAGCATTTTCCAGTGCTAAAAGAGCAGGACTTTCTAGATTTTATTTGCTGGACATTCGCAATAAACTTTGAATACATCTCAAGGCTCAGCTGCTTGCTTTGTGGCCACAAGCTGTAATATCTCATCGTGGCTGAGCTATTATAGACATCCAAAGCCTCAGGACTAGATAATATCTGTGTGTTTATTACTCAATGACTGTAATCTCAAGGGACAAATTGCATTCTGTGAATGAGCCATTGAAGATACAACACCATAGATAGAACTTGCGTATCACCTCGCATCACCTTGAACTCAGTGAGGTCAGTTGGTGACTTGAGCTGGTACGTCATCAAGTATAGAGAATCAAGTGACATACAAGGGTGTGTGAACCAGTTCTGACCGATTCTTCTGTTTGGCAGGTGAATGAAGAGTATGAGAACCCACACACAGTGGATCGTGTTGCAGCTGGAAAGCTTCCTCATCTCTGGGGACAGTCATTATACATTCTCAGTGCTCTCCTAGCAGAGGTAATTCTAGGGCCTCCTAATATGCACTACTGATCAAAAGATATTGTGAGCTAGTCCGTCTTTTCCTCCTTAATGGATTTTTTTGTGGAAAGAAAAAAGCTGGGAAGAGGTGGTGGGGAAACCCAGGAGGGTTAGAAGAGGGAAAAGATGCCATCTGGAGTCCACCATAAAATTCCATGAATGAGGCGGGACAACTGCGAAATAGAAGTCTCATCTGGAAGTACCTTCTGTCTTTTACACAGCTTCTGATAAACTTTCTGAGAGGTTTCTTTGACCTTATCCTCATTCCTAGTTAAGTTGGAGACTTAACTAGGAATTAGGAAGGTCTTTTGTTTGAGGAAGCGTTTTTGTTTGCCTGTGTTGTAGCCAACTCTGCCAGTCTAGGCCCCAAAGCTCATGGAGTTTCCCTCTGCATGCTTCTCACCAGGGGGCAGGATCATGGCCACTGAAATCTGTCCTGATTTTACTCTGCCCTGATTTTTTTTCACCTCCTTCTACTGCCCTTCACAGGGATTTCTAGCTACTGGTGAAATTGATCCCTTAAACAGAAGATTTTCAACTGCTTTTAAGCCCGATGTTGTTGTGCAAGGTGGGTGACTATTGTGCGATTTTTTTACTTCTGGGAATGTTAGAGAAATTTAAAGGGCAGATGGGGCAAAGCAATCTCCACCCAGCAGGTTAGTAGGCAAAACTGGCAATGAGCCCCTCTCCATGGCTATAGGGGGAGGAGGGGATAAGCTGCCCATACCTTTAGCTGCTGCGATGCAGAGGTGGAGATGGGGAGTACCACAGCCAGCAACTCTCCACTCAGCAACTTTCATGGTGCTGGCTGTGGCACTCCCATCTCTGCCGCTGCCTGTCTGCATCAAAAGGTAAAGGTGGGATTTCCTGCCCCTGCATTCTTTTGCCATGGCTGCTGGAATCAAGTATCAATCTAAAACATGACTCCCGTTCGTTTCATTCATTCATATTCATTCATTCATTCATTCATTCATTCATTCATTATATTTATATACTGCCTGATAGCTGAAGCTGTCTAGATGGTTCACCAATGATAGCAGGTCTATGTGTGCATCTGTGTAATCCAAATGCATCCAAGTGCAACTCAGTTACATTGGAGTAAGTGGGAGGTGGAACCAGTGCATGCAGGAGATCTGTGTGCACATCCCAATTCCTGCAGATCTTGGAGAGAGAGGAGTCTAGAATGTTACCCTGTGAAGGCGTGGCCTATAGTGCCTGGTAGTAGTATTGAGTTAGAATGGGAATGTATTTAAAATAAGATGTTTTAGCCTACAACTCCCAGCAGCCCTATCTGGCATAGCCATGGTGAGGGGCCATGGGAACTGTGGGCTAATAGGACCACAAGATGCCCACCTCTGCTTTACAATATGCTTTAATTCCTTTCTATTCCAAAGACACAGGTAAGGAAAAGTGTATTTGTAATAGTCAGTCAAATACTTCCATCCTAACTTGCTAATCTTGGTCAATCAAATGCTAGACCAATAAAACAGGGTGTTTTGTTTCTGTCCTAGAAGATGCTCATATATAGTGTTGAATATTCCCAATGAGAAATTCTGAGTGTTGTTCTCCACCCCACCCCCCACCCCGAACAGTAAATGTCCTAGCAGAGACAAACGAGATTAAGAAACTCTTGAGACATCACGGAATCAACGTTCAGAGCATTGCTGACATTAATCCAACTAGAGTGCAGCCGGCGCGGATACTGAGCAGTCTCTATGCCAAGCTTGGTAGGTGCTGCGGTGAAGGAATTGTGAAACCTTCTTTGCTTTTCCTAGTTCTCTCCCATCTTATCCTCTCTTCTTTTGTTTTGCTTTTAGAGAAGTTTTAAATTACGTGATATTTTGAATTAAAATTGGGGAGAATATAAGGAACTGTTTGAATGTAATTCAAGGGATACGTTGATATTTAGTTCTGGAATGGTTAGTGCAGTCGAAAGTTTGGTAGGGCTCCAAAGCACAGTTAGAGCTCCACGTAAAAGGGTTGATTCCATTCCCCATGGTGAAGAATGTGCCCTTTAGGAAACTCAGCTTCATTGACTCATGAGTCCTCTTCAGGCTTTACTCATGTGAAAAGCCTTGTCAGTTTGGCTCCGTGGCCCCTGAACTCAGCATGTTGAACAAAGATCTGAAGGGGGAACTAGCTCTCAGTCACGTGGAGCAATCAGTGCTCCTGATTGTGTGAAGAAGCTTCCATGAGTAGAGCTGGATTGCCCTTCAGACCTTTTCCCAGTGCATGGCGGTTGGGGAGACAGAGCCAAAAGAACAGGGTGCACAATATGTCATGCTCCCCTTCAATCATGTAGAGTCCTTCACACGAGTAATGTGCGAAGAGGGTTATAGAAGAGAGTGGAGCACCCACAGAAAGGTCCCTCTGCACTTCTGAGCCTGTGCACACGGAGGTGCTGAATTGTAGCAGGTAAAATCAAAACATGATAATGAAGACTTCTGGAGTAAACTATATTTTTCAGTTGCTGAGTTACCTAAACGGAACAAGCAGATAATGAAGTATTTGCCAAGAAAACTCTGCTTGTAAAAATGTAAAAAAATTTCTTGGAACATATCTAAATAACATCAGAAGAAAATATCAAAATGTAGATATCTCAAGTATGCTACTTATATAAAAAGTAGGGCTGTGTAAGCCTTGGTTTCAGATTTCCAAAGCTTCGATGGCCATTTTATGATGAATCCACCATTTAGTGCAGAGCCCTAGATCAAAGTGGGGAAAGAGCCTACAACTTCCAGCATGCATTGCTAAGGAGGGACAGACTTACTGGGATCCAGTGATGGTGGGCACTCATGGCCTCACTGCCACTCACACAATTGCCCACCCACCTGCACAAGTCCCTGGATTGGTTGCCACATGTTGCGCAAGCACCCTGCAGCCATCTTCTTCCCCTGAGAGCCGCCCGCTTCTCCTTGCTGCCAGTAAAGGCTGGGTTCCCCAAAATTGGTGGCTCTCAGGGGTAGCAAGTGTCTGCGAGGCGCTCACGAAACATGTAGTGACCCATTCAGGGACTTGAGTGGCCTGGATCACGCAGGCTTGTGGGTGATTGCGCAGGTGGGCAGGTGACCATGCCACCGGGGGTGAGGCCATGAGTGACCACCATTCCTGAACCCCAGTAAGTCTGTCTCTCCCTAGCAATGCATGCTGGGTGTTGTAGGCTCTTTCCCACTTCAGTCTAGTGCTGTGCACTAAATGGCAGATTCGTCATAAAATGGCTGCTGACGCTTCAGAAATCCAAAGCTGAGGCTTGCAGAGCCCTAATAAAAAAGTTCCTGCCATCAAATAGGTAGAGTACTGCTTCATTAATTCAGCATGAAACTGCATATTTAAACAATGGCTTATTGAATAACTGAAATGGGCAAACAATTGCTAGTCCGTACTGTGTAGTTTGTCCAAAGTATTAGACAAATTAGTTGTTCTAGGAGGGAGATAAAGTCTGGCAGATTTTATCTGTATATGCCTACAAACAATTTAGACTATCAGTACAATACTTCTTTTATAAGGAACTAATATATTGATAGGAAGCTTTTAAATGCTAATGCTAGATACTTGGTCCTACTTGCTAATTGTGTGTTCTTTTCTTCCACAAATGACTTAATGCATTACAAAAGAAAGATGTTACTTCATTTACGAAACTGGAAAACATCTCTGCACAAGCAATGGATTTGAGGGATACTTTTAATAACTGCTATAAGTTAATTCCGTGGAACACTCAAAAGCATTACTGAGAGCTTCAACGGTAGAGAAAATCACCATCATCATCATCTTTAAAAGAAATGAGAAATAATAATAATAAATAATATAATTCATGAATAAGGCAGTGCCTTAGTCTAATCCAGTCTTCTCCCTTCCCAGCACCATCCAGACATGTTGGACTACAGCTCCCATAAACTACAGCAGATGTGTTGGCTTTTGCTGGTGGAGGGAACCAGGATGGAGGAAGACTGGTCTAAATCCATGCAGTTTCATGCTGAGTTAATCCCTGAAGCAGTTTGGTTTCTGTTTTACATGCGCACGCAAGCATTTTGTCACACATGGGCATAGCATCACGATTCTCACATTTTCTTCTGAGAGCAAAATGTTTGGGATGAGCTTGTATTGTATATAATATAAGAGGAGAAGTTAGTTGTGTTCTTTTTTCTTTCATTAGGCCGCAACAAGAGCATGAAACTAAGTGGGAGACCTTACCGACATATTGGTGTCCTGGGAACATCCAAATTATATGTTATAAGAAATCAGACCTTTACTTTTACCCCTCAGGTGAGGTTTTAATGCCAACTGGAAAATTAACTTTTTCCTAATTGCTCCTGAAATTTGTTTTCCCCCCGTGCCACTTCCTAAACTTATGTAGGCTGAGCAGATAATAAAAAAAAGTTCTGTACTTGGTTTTAGTTGTTGACAGAACTGGATGATAACAAACTGGAATAATGAAAAGTTCATATTCTTTACACTAACAGAAATTGGGTATGTCTCATGGCGGAGGCCAGTAGTGAACACATGAGTTAATACTACACCATCCTTATTGATTGTTCTGGTGCTGAAGATAAGAGCAAGAATCCCTCAGTAAGGCTTGAAAGCATAACAGTTCCTGCTGATTATTTTAGGTAAAAATCTAGTTCAGGGCTGGGCAACTTGTATGCCAAAACATCTGGAGGGCCACAGGTCCCAGCAGCGCTAGCTGGCATAGCCAATGGTAAACATGGGAGTTGTAGGGCAAAACATCTAGAAGGCACCCGGTTGTCCACTCCTGATCTAGTTCAAACTAAGACTATCACAGTTTTAACTACCCAAATACATATTTTACATTTTTATGTTACTTGCCATGAGCTGTGGCAAAGAGTCAACTGATATTCAGATGAAATTATGGACATCTGTCTTTCTTTTCTATGCTGTTGGGGTGTGTCTAGAATTCCAACAAACTAGTTGTTTTGCAAGAATAATTATTTAAGCCTTCCCCCACCTGGCATCCTCCAGATGTGTTGGGGCTGCAACTCCCATAATTCCCAGGACTTGTAGTCCCAACAGATCTGGAGGACACCAGCTGATTCATGCGTTCAATGCCATTGGGGCACTAAGAGGCCCCCTCCTTCATTATTCAGACAGCTTCAAGTGTAAACCATGATCAGGCATCTCACTAGGAATGCCTGATCACGAGGAGACCCAATATAAATGATTATCCCCCCCCTCTCTTTTGAGGAGTGGAGGAACCATGTGAACTCTTTTGAGGAATGGAGGAACCATGTGAACTGTGCCCTTGTAGGATTGATGCTCACAGGGAGCACCTTGTTTACATGGGTGCCCTGGAGGTTGTCTGTGTGGGGGTGAGAGAGTCTCATGCTGCGCTTTCACCAGGCTGTTTCAGCACCACTCCCGCCTATACATCTACATTGGGGCATTGGTTAGCATATGAGACTACTGGAATGAATGGGATTTTGTGCTTAGCTCTTTGTTTGATTGCAGCTTTTATATTTGGGCTAGTAACTCTGAACAAGTGTGCAAAAAAATTAATTCTTGCATAGTCACACAAACTGATGGGGTTTATGCCTTATAGACAAATGACCCCATCCTGAGATTTGCGCCTCAAAGTGCCCTGAGCAACCTTATGAGTTATTTAGGGTACAATCCTACGCATGTTTAGTCTGAAAAAGGCCGACATCTCCCAGTATTCCCCATCCAGTTTTTATGTCTAAACATAAATAGGATTGCATCTTTAATTTAAGGTATTTTTAATGTTCTCTGTTTTTAACTTTTGTAAACTGCCCAGAGAGCTTCAGCTATGGGATGGTATATAAATGTAATAAATAAATAAATATTTATATACTGCATTTTATGTAGAACCCTCACCTTAATTATTTTACATAAAAACACTTAATACAATTGTCAATCAAAATCAGATGCAACTGGGAAAAGAATGAAGCTGGAATAAAAGTATTAATTGTACTACAAAATCAATTTAAAGCCTGGGCAAATTAAGAGGTCTTCATCTGGCATTGAAAAGAGAGTGCTCAGTGCTCTTCTAGAGAAAGCAAGCCACAACAGAGAGGGCCCTATCATGGGGTATCACCTGCATCTCCTGTGGGTTTTCTCAGAAGGCAGAGGGAATCCACGCGACAGCCTCAGTTGAAGATTGAGGTTCATGTAGAACATAAGTTGGCAACATGTCACCCGCAGGCTGCCTGCTATTCCCTTGACCTTTCTTCCCCATCTTCTTTTTTGCAACCCCTGTTGCCAAATTTGCCACCAAACTTCAGTGGCACAGTAGCATATACCTGCTTATCCGTGAGTTAGTAAGTCCCATTAAAATCAGTGCAGCTTTTTACTGAATAGGCACTTACAGGATTGCACTGCAAAGGTTCAGAAAATCATGACTAGGACTTTGAATTGGGCTCAGAAACGGACCAGAAGCCAATGCCATTCTTCTAAAATTGATGAGATATAGTCTATAAATCCAATCCAGTTTAGTAATCTTGTTGCTATAGTAACTGTAGTCTCCAAATCAACTTCAAGGGTTGTCCCTTGTACAGTATATTGCAGTAGTTCAAATGGGATGTTACCAATCTGTGGCTTGGCCACCTCTGTCTAAGAGTGGTCACAGCACCAGCCTCAGCTGGTGAAACCTGTTAATGCCTTGCACAGCTCTAATGTTTAAGGTCATTGTATCAAAGCGCCTGTCGAGAAGGAAATCTCTAAAATCATATATTTCGCTTGTTCTTCCTTCCAGTTTACAGATCAGCATCACTTTTATTTGGCTTTAGACAATCGGATGATTGTGGAGATGTTACGAACAGAGTTGGCATATCTCACCTCCTGTTGGAGGATGACAGGGAGACCAACCCTCACTTTCCCAATTACCAATACAATGCTTAGTAAGTAATATATTAACCTTGATCATTATAGCAGAATCCAATTTGTTTGTCATTTTTCTGTGGGATTTACTTCTGAATTATACTGCTAGAACTGAAATATTGCCATTTTTCTTCATCTTCAGCCTACATATGAAAGGATAGCTCAAATCAGTCGACAAGATACTTTAGGTGCTGGCTGTTTTAGTTTAGTTTTAAAAGAAAAATGCCTTTTCAGATAGGATATCTTAAGTTATTTAAAAATGAATTCATAATGAAACTTCATTGCTGCTAAAATGAACATCTATTTCTTCTTCTTCTTCTTTTCTTTTTCCCCCCTTTCTTTTTAGTTGATGATGGCTCTGACATTGATCCAGCAATTCTTGCCACTGTAAGAAAACTTGGGGATGGATACTTTGGAGGGGCTAGGTAAGTATTAATACCTGTGGCTGTTTCTGCTTCTCTGCCTTTGGTAAAGGTGACAACCTTTCTCTTAAAACTAACAATTTCCAAAGGGGAAATGTGTTAGTTTGTTACAGCAAAAGCAGTAAAATGTCTTGTGGCACTTTAAAGGCTAACAAATTTATTAATGCTTTTATGAACTATAACGGCATAAACTTTTATACTCCATAGAAACTTATGCCATAATAAATTCATTAGCCTTTAAGGTGTCTGAAACCCCAGGGAGTTGCTGCTAGTCTAGGTAGACAATACTCAGTCAGCATAGACAATACTGAGCAAGATGGACCAATGGTCTGACAGTATAAGGTAGTTTCTTATGATCCTATGTTCTAGTGATTTGTCTCCAAGCTGCCAGGTAGATGTCTCTCTCTGGCTCACATGTAGGATGTAATGATGAAAGCTATCCCTGTTACTTCTTTCAGAATATAGTAATCTAATGAGAACCTCTTAACACTATTCTATCTTGGGTAATATGCCTATTCTTCATGAATCTGTGTAATCACAATAATAGCCATAAACACCTTTTGCTATCAATTGTTGACCATGGTGATCCTTATAAATGTTTTCCTATCTTGCTTAATGAACATATATGTGTGTGTGTATATATATATGTGTGTGTGTGTTTGTATAATATATGTATGTATGTATATGTATATAATCAATTTCTTCTTCTTTTTAAACTTGCTGTTGTTCAGGGTTAAGTTGGGCAAACTTTCGGACTTCCTGACTACTTCCTTCTATACAAATCTCAGCTTTCTTGATCCTGATTGTGATGGGAAACTATTTGATGATGATAGTGAGGGCTATTCTAGTCCTGAAAGTGGCTATGAACTCGAAGATTATGCAGACTTCTGTGACAAAGGTAATACTGTGTTGTTGTTTTTACTTTATCAGTGGAGTCTTTTGATTTATTATTTATTTATTACATTTTTATACTGCCCAACAGCTGAAGCTCTCTGAGCGGTTTACAAAATTTATATACATAACTGCCAAAATAAGCATATCCCCAGCACTTGGGCGAGCCCAGCAGTTCTTTCTGAATGCCTATTGGAGACCATGTGACCTCTCCCTCTGCAATAGGCATCCAGTAAGAACTCCTGGGCTCCTGCAAGTGCTGGGGACATTTTAAAAAAATGGAAAGAAGACCCTTCAACAACTTGTCTATACTTAAAAAGGTATCTGGAAACCCTTTCCCCCCTCCCCATGGAGAAAATTTCCCAAATTTTGGCCTCTCCAGCCTCCTTTGCCAGGATTTTAATTTACTTTCCGCCAACCCCTTCCCCTGAAATGCTGAAAATAGAATGATTGAAATTTTCAACACAGCACTAAAATATGCATCTGACTTCAGAGTCTCGGGCAGAGGTCTTTCCTGGCCTTACTATTTAAAATCCTGGGAGGTTGCCAGGGATTAAAGCCTGTACCTTCTGCATGCAAAGAGTGTGCTCTGCTTTTGAAGCCTTTCCCTAAGAACAGTCTGGCAAAGAATTAAGGTGGGCTGAGTATTTCTGGTGACATTGTGCTCTTGATTATCTACCTGCTCCCCTGTGTTTCCCATATTAATTTGTTGTTATTTTTATATTATTTCATACAGTGCTACCATGACTGATAGTACCACAGTATTAGCAAAAAGGCTGGTCTCTGTACCAAGAAGCTTCCTATCTTAATTTTGGCAAAGGGAAAGAAGGAAAAGCTGAGGGAAGGGTATGAAGAGATGAATTTCAGCAAGTGCAGTTGCATCATTTGCTCAAAGATAAGAGATCAGGGCAAAGGTTTTATGGAGGTTAGATGCTGAAGGGAGATGACAGCATGTAGAATTTATTTATTTATTACATTTTTATACCGCCCAATAGCTGAAGCTCTCTGGGCAGTTCACAAAAATTAAAACCATAATAAAACAACCAACAAGTTAAAAGCACAATTACAAAATACAGTATAAAAAGCACAACCAGGATAAACCACACAGCAAAATTGATATAACATTAAAATACAGAGTTAGAACAGTAAAATTTAAATTTAAGTTAAAATTAAGTGTTAAAATACTGAGAGAAGGTCTTCAGTTGGCGACGAAAGGAGTACAGTGTTGGCGCCAGGCGGACCTCTCTGGGGAGCTCATTCCACAACCGGGGTGCCACAGCGGAGAAAGCCCTCCCTCTAGTAGCCACCTGCCTCACTTCCTTTGGCAGGGGCTCACAGAGAAGGGCCCCTGTAGATGATCTTAAGGTCCGGGCAGGTACATATGGGAGGAGGCATTCCTTCAAATAACCTGGCCCCAAACCATTTAGGGCTTTAAATGTCAATACCAGCACTTTGAATCGGGCCCGGACCTGGACTGGCAGCCAATGAAGTTGTAAAAGGACTGGCATAATGTGAACTTGCCAGCCAGTCCCTGTTAGTAAACGGGCTGCCCTGTTTTGTACCAGCTGAAGCTTCTGGACTGTTTTCAAGGGCAGCCCCACGTATAACGCATTGCAGTAATCCAAACGAGAGGTTATCAGAGCATGGATAACTGTAGCTAGGCTATCTCTGTCCAGATAAGGGCATAGTTGGTATATCAACCTAAGCTGATAAAAAGTGTTCTTTGCCGGACAGATGAACCACCCGCTAACAGTACCTCCGTCTTGTCTGGATTGAGTCTGTTTGTTAGCCCTCATCCAGTCCATTACCGTGCCCAGGCACTGGTTCAGAACAGTCACTGCCTCACCTGGGTTTGATGAAAAGGAAAGGTAGAGCTGGGTATCATCCGCATATTGATGACACCTCAGTCCACATCTCCGGATAACCTCCCCCAGCAGTTTCATGTATACGTTAAATAGCATAGGGGATAAGATAGAGTGTGGAACCCCATGACTTAGGAGCCACGGCACAGAGCAATAATCCCCCAGCACCACCTTCTGGAATCGGCCATCCACGTAGGAGCGGAACCACTGCAATGCAGTACCTCCCACTCCCAGCTCAGACAACCTATAATATATAGAACTATATATTATAGGTGTTCTAGAAGGGAGTTCCAGACATAATGGATGGCAGAGTTGTCTAAATGAGTAAGACTTCTTAGGACCACCAAGGGTGGTAGAATTGGAGGGTATAAAGGTCATCATGGGCACCCAATATATAAATGTTAACTATGTAAAGACACACCATAGTTTTAACATGGTCTGAAGACTAATTCAAATTTAAATTGGAATACTATACAGTACAATAGCTGTGGCTTAAAAGTCTGATGTGACCTTCCCAATCCTCAACATATCCTTGTTACTAAATATAATGCCTTACCATGGTCTAACTAAACATGTCAATTTATCCTTCCTCTCAATTAGTCATTTATTTGCAAGAGAATGGCCATTAATATAATTTGTACATTAACAGAAATAGCACATGGGGTAATTAAATAATTAAAAAGAGATCTTAATGAATCTGAATTAAAATACACCTAGACCTTTACACCAAAGGATCATTTCTACTTTTTAACTAGTTTTTGTTTTTTATTAGATTGTATCAATCTAACTGACAAATACCTTTGGTATAAAAACTAAACAATAAGAAAGTAGCCAATAATAATATTGTTATTATTATTGTTGTATTGTTAATAATAATACAACAATACAAGTATCAAAATAATAATTAAACATTAAAAACATTGAGGACCCAGCAGTAAAATTAATAAAGCAACAGGTTAAAGATTAAATGTTTGCTTAAAGAAGAGGGTCTTTACTTGGCATCTAAATGTTTAGATCTCCCTAGATCTCCCTGGGAAGGTTATTCAGTATAGGCGGAGCTGCTACAGGGATGACTCTTTCCCTGGTAGCCATGAGTTGTGCCATTGTGTGTGGTGTCTCCTAGAGAAGAGCCTCCAAAGAGTATCTTAGCAATCCATCAAATAGATTGGTCCTAAGCCATCTAAGGCGTTAAAGGTCAGCACCCACCATCCATAAAATTGGACACTTCCGCCATCTGGTTTACATCAGCTATGGATTATAAGTTGTGGCAGATCTGAGCAACTTTGTCCTCAAATTATAGTGCAAATCGATCACAATAGCAGTTCAAGGGTTTAATTAGATTTTTTTTCTGATCAGCCTGTACAGCCAACTGAAAAGTCTCTGCAGAGCAACACTGAGAATATGCAATGATGGTGGAAAAGAAATTCTTCTTTGCCACCATCATCATCACAAGACTAGGCTTGATAATGAGTTCTAATCTGTGTTCCATCAGATTTGGCACAAGTCTTTCTTCATATGTATTCAAGCTGTTTTCCCCTTTGCTTCATAACCCTCAATATACTATGGTGCCAAACAGGCTTGGGCAGATGGAAGAAAGCACTCAGGAACAATTGTGTCGATCTCTCCTCTCTCATCTCACACTATCGCCCCGCTCGTGCTCTTCGCTCCTCTGATGCCATGTTTCTCGCCTGCCCAAGGGCCTCTACTTCCCTTGCTCGGCTTCGTCCATTTTCTTCTGCTGCCCCTTACGCCTGGAACGCTCTTCCAGAACATTTGAGATCTACAAGTTCAATCGCAGCTTTTAAAGCTCAGCTAAAAACCTTTCTCTTTCCTAAAGCTTTTAAAACTTGATGTTGTCTGGACTTTATACTGTTAGTTTTACCCTACCCTGTGCCTGTTTGCATTCTCTTCCCCTCCTTATTGTTTTACCATGATTTAATTAGAATGTAAGCCTAAGCGGCAGGGTCTTGCTATTTACTGTTTTACTGTTTTACTCTGTACAGCACCATGTACATTGATGGTGCTATATAAATAAATAATAATAATAATAATAATTTCCGAATCCCACTGGAAGACCAGGGCTTCTGCCATACCAGCAGGAAAATCCCCCAGAACTCTCAAGAATCCATCAGGTTCCATAATCTTTCAGGAGCTGATAGTTCTAATAGGTTCTCCACCCTTGCAGAAGGGGAATGGAGTCAAAAATGTAAACCTCAACAGAGCATGATCTGACCATAATAATGGGTCCAGTGTTGGGTCCTCCACTTCCAGATCGACATCCTCCTATCCAGTTGTGAAGACCAAATCGAGAGTTTGTCCTGCCACATGCATTAGGCCAGTAACATGTTGGGTCAGCTCTTTGGTTGTCATGGTGTCCACGATGTTCTGAGCTGCCCTGGAAATCATAGCCTCAGCATGGAAGTTGAAGTCACCCAGGACCAACAGCCTGGGTGACCTCAACACCAGGTCTGAGGCCACCTCTGTCAGCTCAGGCACAGAGACTGCTGGGCAGGAGGGTGGGGATTACTCCAACTGTGATGGCATTTAGAGTTTTATCACAAATTTCAAAGCTGCTAAAACAAAATGCACCATCTGCTGTATCACTTGACTACCTTGATCAGAAGGTAGCCTTTCTCCTTAACAGAGGACTTTTGTTATTAATTTATTATTTACATTTTATTGTGTTTTTCGAAAACCAAGGAAGCATAGTTTTGGTCTCTGTTCAAACTGCTTTCTTTTGCATGTGTCTTGACAGAAAGCCAGGATGAATTGGACCAGTATATAAACAGTATGTTACAGAGCACGGCTCTTAAATCGTACTTACCTCCCATCACAAAAACCTCTGGCTCACCGTATGTGTTTAGTGCTGCTCATTCCACTAGAGAAATACTGTCTATCATGGCCAAGGCTAAGGGACTGGATATACCAAGTAAGTTTTTTACAGCATTTTAAACTTGTATCTTTTTACAGGTAGAATGCCTGCCAATGCCAAACTCTGTTTTTGTAAGGAAAAGTTTGAAAACTGTTAGCCCACACTAATTGTAGTTACCAAAAATGATTCCAGTACTATAATGGCATAATTCCCACAAAATAATATGTCATTTCCTGGTACCTATACAATTAGCTTATCATTACTAAAGCTAAATTCTATAATCTTAACTGGGCAGTGTGGCAGTATGTACAAATTGGGCAATCTTCTGTCAGATTTTGTGGTCAAAAATTGTTTGTAATAAGCATCACATTGTGACGCATGAGTAAAGTCAGGAATAGGTATCCAAAGCTACAGAGAGAGCTCTCTTCTATTGGTTTGGTGAATAGGGGAGATTCACTAATCCAGATTTTAAAAAATAAAATCAGATTGTTTAATCAGATTTTAAAAAATAAAAATAAATCTGATGAAGGTGAAGTAGGAGGGCAAGAGAGTGGCTAAGATGAAACAAGTTGTGAAATGTATGTACAAATGATCACTACTAAAGCTGAGGAACATCATGGTTAAATTAGTATTTCATTTGTGAGTTGTTAAAAAATATAGAACTAAAGTGAAATTTAGGAAAACTTGGTATTAAGTGCAAACTGTGTGTGATGCTAAACCATGATAATGTGCTACATGCATGTCCAGGATTAGCCTCCCTCATCCTCCTGAATAGCTGGAAGAAAGATTTTGGCAAGTTTTAGTTTCACTTTCCCTGAATATCAACTTATTTTCCAGACCAGGAATTGTGGTTTATAACAAACTCTGGTTTGTTTGACAAACCAGCTTCAGAATCCATGATTGAAGTTGGCTTGTTTTAAAACTATTCAGATGACCCAACAAGCCGAGATTTGGAAAGTGAAATGAAACCCTACCAAATTCCTTTATCCAGTTGGGTGGAAGAAGATGACAGGGGGTGGAAGAGTCTGCATGAGCCCAAGTCTTGCTTAGGTGTCCTCCTTCATGCATTTACAGTCAAACCTTGGTTTACTACTGTGTGTGAATGCAGCTAATATGCAATTTGGAATTATGTGGACATTTGCTAACATATGGAGAAAAGTGCTCTCTTTTCATAAGGGCCTAACTACATGTTACAGAGAAATGTGTGTAACCAAGCCCTGATACCTTGCCCTCTTTCTTCCTCTTCCTCTTCCTCTTCCTCTTCCTCCTCCTCCTCTTCCTCCTCCACCACCACCACCACCACCACCAGGAAAAGCCATTTTGGGAAGACGTGACTTAGAGCAGATTTGGAGGGGATACACATCTCTTACCCCATCTCTTGCTTCAGCATTCTAAATTGGCCCCTTCAAAGTAGCTTTTCCTGGGAGGAAAGGGCCAGTGGTGTTTGGCTACGCGCATTTGCTTGTACCGTATGGCTAGGTTCTCAGTATCATTGATATTTTGATTTATGGACAACTTTGAATTCTTACAATATCACTTATGTATACATATTCAGAATGTCCTGATTTGCTTGATTTCCAGATGTTTCAATGTCTTTGCCTACAAAGGTTTTAAACACCCACCGGAAATCTCTGAACCTTGTTGACTCCCCAAATCCAGTAGTGGACAAGGTAAGCTGCTATAATGTCTCCATTTGGAAAGCATAGTGACGTATCTGTTATATAAATGTTTAGCCACTGGGAGCAAAAAGCAACTTAAATTAGTTACATTGGGCAAATAAATATATTCCAAAAAGTTATTGAATTAGAATTGTTCTTGCCATGATTTCCTCCTTGGTATATGATAGGATATGAAAGGAGTCAAAACCACATTGTTAAGGTTTGGGAAGAAAACAAGAGAGCTGTAGAGCACTTGCTCATTGCTGGGCAATTAATCCACTGGTCAGTTCATGCAGCAGTGCCAGCCTTCAGAAAGGTTCTTCCTTCCTGGGAAGAGAGAAGAATAATAGATCTGTAAGCTATCAATTGCTTGCTTTTAGAAACGCCAAGCACTAAGGCTGGATATTAAAATCCTAATAACTCTTTGGCCCCATTCATACAACATGCTAAACCATACTGCTTAACCACAAAATGGTTAACGGAATGCATAATACATTCCTTTAACCATTTTGTGGTTAAGCAGCATGTTTTAGCATGTTGTCTGAACGGGGCCTTTGGCAGATATATACTGATTCCCTAAGGCCAGGAAGGAATTTCAGAACTGTTTGATACACAGCTCATTTATTTCAGCCGTGCAACGTAAAAAAGCAGATTCCTGATCCAAAGAAGCAAGAGCTGAATATACATTAGAAACTTTTCCTTTCACGTTGGAGCAAGACACCATCACAAGTCCTCTCATTTTCATCTCCACTCTGTTCTGTTTCAAAGCTCCATGGCAGGCAGACATAGGGCCTGTTCAGACAATATGCTAAGCCACGGTTAGGCTGCTAACCCTTTTGCAGCAAATGGTTAGTGAGCATGTTAAAACTGTGGTTATGTGGCCACCATGGTTAGGAATGGTTCACACAACACGCTAAGTCATGGTTTACATGCCACACTAAGCCATAATGTTTAGCTCAAAATGCTTAACCACCGTGGCTTAGCATGTCATCTGAAGAGGGTCATACATTTAAAATTCCCTCTAGTTTAAAAAACAGCTTGCAAGGTGGGGTGAGTAGCTGCTGTTTTGAAAACAAGCATGTATGCAACCAAGTCTGCTTACTTGTTTCAAGGTCCATGTATATTAAATGCAGAGATCGCTTTAAAAGACCCAACTAATATTCCTTCAGTCTTGTACCAGGTTACCCAGAGCTGTTTTTAGCACAGTAAACGCAAACATGTTATTCAGTTGTTTTGTTATTCAAAAACTAGACTTTTTGGGAATTGGTAGCAGTATCACAGATCTTATGAGATAGCATCTAGGAGTAGGGTCCAGCTAAATCTACAGCAGAAATTTTCAACAAGAAAAAGGGCTGTGATGGACCCAAAATGTCTCCTGAAAGGCCCCCAAAGGTTGCCCTTATCAGCTGCAGCTTAAAACAGTAATATTTATTGTACTAGATATATAACTTGCCTTAGTCCTGAAGACCTCAAGGTTCTCAGGCAGTTTCTAATCCAGAGGTCCCCACCGCAAAGGGCACCAATTTTTTTTATTTTAATTAAGAGTGTTGCATCAGTGAATATTCATGACCCAGTACAGAATTTAGCTGTGTAATAACCTCCCCCACAAAAAAGGAGCAAATACTGGACATTGCCAAATGTATGTTTAAAAGAAGCTGTTGGTTTCTGTTCACCACTCTGCTGTGCACCGCAGCAATTAGCTGAATTAGACAATCCCTTATTATAGAAAAGTTGTGGTATACAATAGACATGAAACAAAAGTTTTTCCTGAATAAGATGCAACCTAAGATTCATTGTCATGACAGGCAGGCGCCAAAGCAGCAGTCCTCTGAGTAGGCATTTGGTGGTGGTGGTGCCCACAGCAGTTTCTCAAATTCTCAAATGTACTATGGTTACAGAAAGTTGGGGACCCTTGCTCTAACCCTTAAAGTGACCACATTCAGTCTGAACCCTGCTTAGCTTCAGTGCATTTTGTGAAGTATGTGTTTTAGGCTATGCCCAGAGTCCATATCATTAGTAATAGTGATGCTGGCACAGAGCTGATCAGATTTAGTTAGGTGATACAATTGCAAACAAATCTTGCTTTGAATAAGGTTTGCTTTCCCTCAATAATGCTATCATGTAGTCAAATCTGGTTGTATGATAATCACTATTACCCCATAAAAGGTAGGCTATTTTAATCCACAAAATTGTGCCCAAGCAGCAGTTGGAAGTTATATGCACACAGCACACATTGGTTTGGTTCACACATAGCCCCAATCTATGGTTTATTTAACCCATGGATTGTTGAATTCTGAGTTGTTGTGATGAGAGAATCCAGAGGCACTAACAAACCATGGTTTGTTAATCATGACCAACCCAGAAAGAGAACCCATAGTTTCTTTTTGAGGTGAACTCTGGGGTTTTTAAACCACTGATTATCATAACATTGAAGCTAGAAACATGGATTGTTTCACTACATCACAGAGGTAGCAAGCAAGATGATAAAAAAAAACCCCATCTGCTCTACATGTTGCTTTACTTGTTAGCATTATGTGCAAACCAAGTCATTGTTTAGGTTTTTCTTTGTAACACTGTGTAGGTTCTAGTTTCCCATAAACATATGTGTGGATATTATGTATAGGGAGTTTCAAACATGGCTGTGATTCTCATGTATGCTTTCTAGGAAAGGAGGAAAAAACAAAAGGAAACCAAACCCCCAAACAATGACCAACAATCAATTGGTTTTCTTCAGAGGTCTCGTAATATCACAACAATCAAAATTTCTCATATAAACATATGAAAAATAGGACTCTCCTCAGATTGGACTGAGAGAACCTGGTTACTATTTTTCCATTCGTTTATATAAGAAGTTGTGATATTGAGTACTGTAGTAGACTATGGTTGAAACCTATATCATGTTTGTCATATACAAGGATTTTCATGTTTATATTTACTCTAGTGGCTTCTTGCTTTTTAATTTTTGTGACTATGAAATTGGTTAGACGAATTGTAAAGCGTTCAGTACACACACACACACACACACACACACACACACACACACACACACTTCCCAGTCCTACTTGAATATAGCTGAACAAAATTGAAAACTGTACAGAAAAGCTACATTCCAAGTCTTTAATTACATTTCTATGCCCCTCACTCTCTCTAAGGAATAACCATGGATAATGAGTGACAGAGCAGCCCTTTGCCTTTGGCTTATTTGATGTTTGCCTTTGATTAATAGGAGCCAGAGGCTGTTCTTCGTTTGCCCAAGGATGCTCATGGAGATTTGGACTGTGAGAAATTAGTTGGACAGCTAAAGGAATGCCCTACTTTACATGACCAGGCAGATATATTATACATCTTGTATCTAATAAAGTAAGTTTTTTAGTATGTTTTATAAACAATTCTGGATTAATTTTTAACAGTGATACTTTACAGGAAGACAAAGCACCCAGCTCTGCTAATTGCATATGAGATTGCTGTTGTTTATGTTGTGTCAGCTGTAACCACACTGGTTTCTTCTGCTCCTCCTCTGGGTAGGAGAAGATAAGAACTTGCACAGAATGTGACAAGATCGTTCCATTTCTTCAGAGGGAAATGAGAAAGCCTTACGCTTGTTGGTTCTTGGCGTTACATCCTAAAGATTACTGTTACATATTCATAATGTTCTATAACTAGCCTTTATTTCCCATTCCGTTGCCTTTTAACACCTCCACAAAATTCTTTGAAGTGCCGCCCGGTTCCTAGTCAAATATTACATGTTAATTTTGTAGAGCTGACCATTCTACCTGTCACAGCACAGTACACAATTAAAGTGGTGTTGCTACTTGCTGTTCCCGCATGCTTCTATTTTAGGACTCGGTGCTGCATTCATGTAAAGTCCTTTTGAACATGAATGGGGGAAACATTCAAGTGCCTATTTAACATTGCAGCCATGAGTAATGGACTTGACTGCCCGGAAATTGCTCATATGCCTAAATTGAGAACTGCTCGCAAGGGCTTTTCAAAGGGACTGTGGGAAGTGAAATGTCAAAAACCTATTAATTATTCATCCAACTTGGGTTCTCAAGTGACTTAAAAATATTAGTCTTTAGAGATGAATTTCACGATGAAGCTTCTGCATCCTTTCAGCAATTTCTCCTCCAAGAAAATATCTAGATGTATTTTAAAAAATATATATTTTGTAAATATATCTGACTAGTTGTGTTCCTTTTTTTTCCACCCCCAGAGGTCTCGACTGGGAAACGCAGCTCTATGGCCAGTGTGGAATCACAGTTCACTGTCTTCTCAATGAGCTCTACAGCAAAGCAGGCCAGAATCAAGAATGGGGATTGATCCGCTACATATCTGGCATACTCAAAAAAAGAGTAGAAGTCCTGGCTGAGGTACAGAGCGATTAGATAGCTTAGCCTGCTCCATTTCTTCTTCTCTCTACCTGAGAAAAAGGATTTCTTGGCCTCTAAATAATGTTTTAATGTTTACTATTTTTAATTGTTGTAAACCGCCCAGAGAGCTTTGGCTGGGGGGCGGTATATAAATGTAATAAAATAAATAAATAAATAAATAAATAAATAAATAAATGCACTCGTTGAGTGTTTTGCAATTCCTTGATAGATTGTTGTTTTAAAATATATATTATGCCCCTTTCATGGCACTCCCAATGTTTTTCCATCTAGGTTACTGATCCCGTTCACACCCATTTAGGGTGCTATCATATGCATATTTTATACAGAAGAAGTCCTACAATTCCCAGTATACCCTAGCTAGCAGTATGCCCTGGCTGGGGAATGATGGGAGTTGTAGGGTTTTTTTTCTGACTAAACAAACATAGGATAACACCCTTAACTATACCAACTCTGCAACAGCAGTATCGTTTCTTAGACCCTTGGTATAAAGACAGTTGTAATATTTCAGTGTGATGGAAGTTGTTTGGAGGAAGTCGTTCAAACACACACATGCTGCATTTTGAGGCATTTTTTTTTAGGGGAAAGTGGCTAACTTTTTTAGGGGGAGCAGCTAACTTGCTGTCAGTAAAACCAGATAGCCCCTGCCTGCAGTCCTTTACAATCTAAAAAGACAACACATGCTTGTTTTTCCTCCTCAACCTTCTCCTCATCTCCCATTCTCTCTTACTGTCAATAATGTTACGCTTACTCCAGTCAAGGAAGCTCGTAGTCTTGGCTTTATATTTGATTCCTCGCTCTCCTTTATTCCTCATATCGAGTCAGTAGCTAAATCCTGTCATTTTTTCCTGTATAATATTGCCAGGATTCGATCATTTTTGTCTGTCTCTTCTGCCAAGACTCTTGTTCATGCATTGGTTATTTCTCGGTTGGACTACTGCAACCTTCTTCTCACTGGCCTTCCTTCTTCTCACATCAGTCTGTTGGTTTCTGTTCACCACTCTGCTGCTAAGATCATCTTCTTGACTCGCCGCTCTGACCATGTCACTCCACTTCTGAAATCTCTTCATTGGCTTCCAATTCACTTCAGAATCCAATATAAACTTCTCCTGTTGACCTACAAAGCTTTTCACTGTCTAGCTCCTTCCTATCTCTCCTCTCTCATCTCACGCTATTGCCCCGCTCGTGCTCTTCGCTCCTCTGATGCCATGTTTCTCACCTGCCCAAGGGTCTCTACTTCCCTTGCTCGGCTTCGTCCATTTTCTTCTGCTGCCCCTTACGCCTGGAACGCTCTTCCAGAACATTTGAGAACTACAAGTTCAATCGAAGCTTTTAAAGCTCAG
Source organism: Elgaria multicarinata webbii (assembly GCF_023053635.1). NCBI lineage: Eukaryota > Metazoa > Chordata > Lepidosauria > Squamata > Anguidae > Elgaria > Elgaria multicarinata. Next base: position 57,827,953 of record NC_086175.1, on the reverse strand, counting down.
CTAAAAACTTTTCTTTTTCCTAAAGCTTTTAAAACTTGATTTTGTTCTGACTTTATACTGCTAGTTTTACCCTACCCTGTGCCTGTTTGGTGCATTCTCTTCCCCTCCTTATTGTTTTATTATGATTTTATTAGAATGTAAGCCTATGCGGCAGGGTCTTGCTATTTACTGTTTTACTCTGTACAGCACCATGTACATTGATGGTGCTATATAAATAAATAATAATAATAATAATAATAATGAGGAAAATGGGATAGGAAAAGCAGTCTTTCTGCATGGCTGGTAGCATGGCCCCACTTCTCTTTCCATTTCCCTTTGGAATGGCTTTCAAAGGAAAATAGCTAGATATAGGCACATTTCCAGGGCACTTTATTGCTAGTCTTTCTTCCTCTGCCCTATTATGATTGGAGAGGAAACGGGGATCAGGGCCCTGTCTGCAACGTCTCCTCCGACCGGGTTGGAGGGCAGCTGTCTGCAGCAGAGAGCCTGATCTTCTTGTGTAAGGTCCCTGCACAATTGCAAACCCTAATTTTATTTTATTTATTTATTTATTTATTTATATATCCTCCCTTACCACTAACGTTAGCACTTGATTTTCCATGACTGACTCTCATCTCACCATGTCTTTTCTGATTCTGCTGTAGAGATACAATAAAAGTTCTTCCTTTTCTTTATCTCAGATTGACTTTAGTCATATAGAACAGTCAAAGCAATGCTTTTTAAATGTTTAAAATAATGCACTGCTTATGGGTTACTGCGTAATAAACACATTGGGCAGTATCCAACAGTGACATTCCACAAACTCAAATAGAGGTAGCAGACCTCTCTGCTGAATATCCCCATTGCACAACCAGATGCCCATTGCTCTTGTGCAACCTGTTGTGCAAGCCGTTGTACAACTGGTTGCTCAATGGGCTGCACAAGAGGTTCAAAGCAGTTTCACAAGAGTGCAAAGCAATTGCACAACGGGTTGCACAAGCATAAGGCAAAATTGCTGGGGTAACCATGCTTGCACAAACACAACTTTAGTTGGATTCTCCTTTGCTCGTAGTTCAGAACATCGTATGCACTAACACAGTTGGGTACTGCCCATTGGTCTCAGTTCTCCCCTCATTTGTCCTGTACTAGGCATGCACAGATCTTCTGTCGCACCAGAAGCAGCTTACCGTTGGCCTGCCACCAGAGCCTCGTGAAAAAACAATCACAGCGTAAGTATACAGATTTATCTTGGACCATATACCTACTTACCACACCTTCTTGAGGCTGCTTTGATTCCCATACTTTGAAATGTTATATTCATAATGACTATTAAGGCCCTTTAACATATTTTGAGTCAGAAATTCTTTCTCCCTCTCCTCCATGACCAGAATGGAAACTCAGGCTAGTAAAAATGCTTCTTGGCTAGTAACTTTTGTGGGTTTATTTAAAAGACTGTGCTACTGGCTTAGTTTGCACATAATGACAACCCATGGTTGTTTAATTTACGGGTTGTCGGGACAAAGTGCAAATCCTGCCCGCTTGTGACTTCCACTTTGCATCTACTTTCCGAAGCAACCTAGATACAACCCATTTCTGGGTTGTTAGTTGTGATGTCCAAATCTGTTAGTCTGAGTTATTGAGGATTAAACAACCCAGAGTTTGAACCTTTGGTTTGTTGTTGGGTTAAAACTCAGGGTTATTTAATCCTCAACAGTCCCGTATGTCACACATAACAACCTAGAAATAGGGCGTTTCAGAAAGCAGATGCAAAATGGAAAGGGCAAGTGGTCAGGAAGCAACATGCTCATTTGCTCCCATGCGGCTCCACCAGTTAATGGGTTGTTTAACTCATAAGTTGGTGGTGTGTGTGAACCAGGTCACTGGATAGTCTTCATGGAAGAATGGGAAAAATAACCATAGAGGGCTGTTGTGGGACTTTGATATCTGCTGGCAAAATTACTAGCTCGCTTTCTTTTAGGCCTTTGCCCCCTGAGGAGCTGACAAAACTCATTTATGAAGCCAGTGGCCAAGACATCAGCATTGCTGTTCTTACGCAGGTAACATGGGAAGAGGCCTTTCTGTACTTTGAAGAAATTATTTCATTTCTATCATTGTTTCACAGCTTTCATAAAGGTAAATGAAAGTCTCTAAAATTGATGTTTCTTCTTCCTCCATGCCCATAGGAAATCATTGTGTACTTGGCTATGTATGTCCGGTCACAGCCCAGCCTCTTTGCAGAGATGCTCAGACTCCGCATTGGACTCATTATTCAAGTGATGGCCACAGAACTCGCTCGGAGCTTGAATTGCTCAGGTGAGGCCCTGTTTCTTTACTACAACCAAGTAGTAAAATTGCTGCTGTCAACCATCTGCATCCCACTTATAGTGGAGAAGGCAGAAGCAGGATGACAGAAGGGGAGGTTGATAAACACAGCAAGATTAGCTTTGAAAGGAATTGGGAGAGGAAGAGGAGGAGGAGGAGGACTAAGAGTGGCAGAGAAAAGGAGACTTCAGTGTGGTACAACAACAAAAAACAGTGAAGTTGAGCAGAATCTGAGGGGATCATGGGGCGAGAGAGGTGGTGGTGGTGGTGTAACTAGAAGACTGGTAAGGATATAAGATGGCAAGTTTTTATGTCCCACAAGATTTTTTTTTAATAATCACCATTATTTTTATAATGAGTTTTTTGGGATGACACCCCCCCATCCCTTCCTGCTCTTTGTTTGTAGCAGTGTGACCCAATGGTGATTGCATCAGTTTTCCATTTGTATTGTTTGTTTATTATTTGTTACATTTATATCCCGTCTTTCTTCCAAGGAGCCCAAGGCAGCCTACATGATACTACATTGATAATAATAGCTAAATACTGAGCAATAGCTGAGAGCATTTTATTATATATGAGCAGCAATATGACCTCATGCAAGATAGAAAACTATGTAATGCCTCTTTCCCAGACACATGGCCTATTTGGCCTATGGTCTTAATGCAAATGGAAGAGCTTGCATGTGTAAGGCACAGGGTTGTAACCAAAGACAGTGATTTAAATTTAATTTCCATTATTAAATGCATAAAAATATAGTGGGTTGGATTTTTTTTATGGAGATCAGGATGAATTTGCAGCAGAATGTTAGAGTTAAACAGTGCACTCTTATACAGGTTTACTCAACAATAAGTACCACTATGTTAAGTGAGACTTAGTCCCAGGTAAGTATACTTAGGATTGCAGCCTCAATTCTTTGCCATTGCATTTATTTATTTATTCATTCATTCATTCATTCCATTAATTCAACTTTTGAGTTGTCATATAGCTGAAGCTCTTAGAGTAAAATACATCAATATTAAATAAATGCAATAAAATCCAGTTAAATACAATAAGAAACGAAGAGAAGCCACAAACACCATTTTAAATAGCAAAAGTATTGAGAACAATATAAGAAAGCACAAACAATTATCCACAAAGGTTAAAACATGTTGCATCTGTGCCTCTAATTTCTTAAGGATGAACTAACCCAAGAAAATAATCAAGTTAAATGGCTTTAGTTTATTTAACAGTGAGTAAATTCGTATCATATTTCAGGAATAAACCAAGAGGAGCTTTAAGATAGACAATGCTATTTGTTATGACTATGAATATGAACCTGTGGTCTGTGAGTCAGAGGTGAAAATACTCCTGTGATTACCGAGAGTGAAAAGGTGCTACTTATTCCCTTTGATGTCAAATAATGCCTTTTCGTACTAATGCAATTATGTGGGCTTGTCAAAGGGAAAAGATGAAAATTATCCTACTGAAAAAGTTCAAGCTAATGATTTCTTTTTAATCAAGTGAAAAGGGTTGAAAGCAATGTTTGTCATTCATTTGGAAAGTCAAGAAAGAATAATAGATCCATTCATTCAGTGTGCTTTTGCCATCATGTTCTCTCTTATTAATGGCGGTTGCATTTGCAACTTACATTTCTGTTTGTTGTCTTTTACATAGGTGAAGAAGCCTCTGAAAGCTTAATGAATCTAAGCCCCTTTGATATGAAAAACCTGCTTCATCATATTCTCAGCGGGAAAGAGTTTGGAGTCGAAAGGAGCAGTAATATGCTTTTCTTTTCTTTTTGTGAACCATTTTTTCATTGCTGTTTGAAAATTGGCTCATGTGCATGTTTAATTTTTGTAACAAGCTGGTTTCTTTTTATTTTATTCCCCCCCCCCTCCCCAAGTGCGTCCCCTTGATTCCTGTACATCGAGCCCTGCTATATCTATTCATGAAGTGGGTCATACAGGAGCAACTAAAACAGAACGAAGTGGCATTACTAGGCTGAAGAGCGAGATGAAACAGGTGAAAACATTTTCTCTGAATTTACCTTCAGGCAACTTAGGATAGGTTCCGGGAACTCATTACTTTCTGGTCACGGCAGCTGATCAGTAACTTTGATTCTGGGCTCTACTTAGTATTCTGCTGGTGAGCCAAAGGGTTGCATGTGGACTTCCACATGCACCAGGGATTGTTGTTTACCCTTCCCATCACAGCCTGTTATGACTGCCGCTCCATCTGATTAAGCATGAGACACTAAAGGAGAGGCCATCCTGAGCACTCAGGTGAGGCATGTGTGAGGAACTCTGAAAAATACAATATACAGAGAGCCGACTCCATCCAGTGCTCCTTACAAGTCATTTGCAGAAGAAGGTTACTGGCAGTGGCTTTATGCCTGAGTTGGGAGGTATTGGCTTGCTTGTTAGATCCATAAAAGACCATCAAGCGCTTATATTGCTCATGAGTAGTGGAATAATTTCATGTCCCTTAGCATTTGCTTCTGTCAATTTTCAGCGTCTGCTTAACTATTATTATTATTATCATCATTATTTTATTACTATTATTATTTTATTTCATTCTAGAGACATAGGAGACTAAGTAGTAATGAACAGGTGAAATGAAAATGACACGTGTGCATATGAAGTTAAAGCTGCATGTTTTATTTGGTTTTGCTTATATGCATTTGGTGAGAGTGTATGCATACACACTAGTATATCTGCTTAATACTTTAAGTAGAAAATTACTAAACTGGGGTGTGTGTGTGTGTGTGTGTGTGAGTGTGAGTGAGTGAGAGAGAGAGAGAGAGAGAGATTTCCATTGGCATGGGTTCCAGGGTTGTTTCCAAGGTTACTAATTCAAGACTGCTATTCTGAATCAATAATCTCTTGTTATGGCTTCCCCCCCCCCCTTTAAAATACCTTAGCAGCACCCTCTTAGCATAGCAGCAATCTTATTAGGACCATATCACATACTGAAAATTTAAAGTGTGACTAGCAGTTGTCTGATAACATATGTACAATTCAGGTACACTTAACAAGCCGACAGGATTAGTTGAAATTCTTTGTGGCCTGTTCGCTCCATGGCAAACCTGGGTGTCTGAGATGGACAAAATAGCCTTTAGTCCATGGGTCAGCAGCATTGGATGGCGTGGAGGCCAATTTCCACACTCCAGGAACCCTCCAGGGACCATCCCTCTTCTGAGTTTTGGTGGTAGTTTGGCAACAAGAAAAACCACATTTCCACTTTTTGAAAATACTGCACAAGAAGCAACACCTTGTTTTAATGCAAAATTGCATGGCACTTGAAGGCAGCGGAGAGCGCATAAAGGACAGGTAAGCACATATGGCCTTTGGGTTGTATGTTGCTCATCCTTGATTAATCACTAAGTACTTGCTGGGATATTTATTTAATTTTATTTATACTTTTTTTTTCTTGCAAGGAACCCAAGGCCATTTTATCTTCACAACCTGTGAGGTAGGTTAGGCTGAGAGTGAGTGACTGGCCCAAAGTCACGCAGTGAGCTTCATGGCCATGTGGGGACTAGAACCCCGATCTTCCGAGTCCCCATCCAACTACCACTACACCACACTGGCTCTCATTTTGACTACTTCCATGTTGATTCGTATATGTTTATAGTCTTAGAGGGGGAAAAGTTGTCTTAGCTATTTAAGACTTCAGTCTAAACTCACATACCATTAAGCACTATGAACATAGTGGGATACAGGGATTTGCCTTATACCAAGTCAGACCATCGGTCTGTCTTACTCAGCATTGTCTAGGCTGGCTGGCAGTGGCTCTCCAGCAGTTCTCAGACAAGGGCCTTTCTCAGCCCTACCCCGAGATGCAGGAGATGGAACCTGGAAACTATTGCACGAGTTCTCTACTAATCTGTGGCCCTTTGTGACTTCCAAGAAAACATGTCTAGAATATTTCAATTTAGATTTACCCCAGCACAGCCAAGGTTGCAGTAGATCAAGTGGTATCCCTGTATAATTATGCAGAAAGCCTGTGTAGAATTAGTTTGCCTATAAAACTATTACTAGAAGGTTTATTCCTTTTGCTTTCCTTTTGCTATTCCTTTTTTTGGGCACTGCTTCTACAAGTATTATATCCCCAGTCTTTCTACCAGTCCTCTGCATTGTTATACCCTCATTTTTTTTGTGCCTCCTAGCCTGATAAAGAATCCTGTGTAATTCAAAAGCTTGCACAATTTTGTGGAATTTGGTTGTTCCTAATAAAGGTATTGCCCAACTCTGGATTTTAGGGTTGTTAGTTTTTTCCCCCTATGCACCAGCATGGCTATCTTTGTTTTTGTTTTCTTAATGTAAAGTTGTATGTGTGCTTCCTAAGGAACATGCAACTGCCCACTAGAGGTCACCATTAATATGCTATTATATTAGCTGCATTGTACAATGAGAGTTCTCAGAGGAAGTGGTTGTGAGCATAAATGCATCACTAAAACCTGTGAAATTCATCAGGTTTTCTGCATATGCATATCGAAGTGTGGAATCTTAAAGGTGCAAAAGATTTTACTTGTCATCTTTATCTTATGTTTTTAAAAGGAGTGATATTAGGGATGTCACGGGCGCCCCACTGGGTCTGGGAGTCTGGTGGACGCCCCCACATCCATTACACCCAGACCCAGCTCCCTGGGCCGCCACATGTTCATGGGCCCGCTCTTTGAGCGCCCCGCAGCTCAGCAACCGCCCAACAAAGTTGCAAGGCCACCCACTCTTGTACGGAGCCTCCATTGGGCGCAATAATGGAGACTCTGGAAATTGCATATTTCCCATGTTGCATCAATAGGGCCTTTACAGCCACCATTTATGCAGTGTGGGAAATAGGCCATTTCCAGAGCCTCCATTGTGCGCAACAATGGAGGCTCCAGACAAGGACAAAAACGGCCTTGCTACTTCATTGCGTGTTTGCCAGGCCACAAAAAACTTGCACATCGCCACAGCGGGGACAGGTGGCGGCAGCTTGGTTGCAGTCCGACAAAGCCAGACATGGGTGAGTCTGTCCATCCTTAACTGATATAGTAAAGGGTGGTGAAAAGATTGAGTGAATTCCTAAATTCTTGTAATTTTTGCATGAATACAGAATCCCACAATTTTGGTGAAGCCATAGAATGCCAGCTAGAAGTATTTGGGCACCCATCACTGTGGCCCTTCATCCTGGTATTTCTCTAAACCTAAACTTCCTCTCTCACTCAATTTTTAGGAGCATAACCTAGCCTTCCCCAACATGGCATCGTCCAGATATATTGGACTATATCCTCCTCCCCTTAATGACCACTTTAGACTCTCAAAATGGCACCCTCCCACACACAATGAATATCTCTGCAGGCTTGGGGGCACCAAGAGTTTGCCAAAGTATATCTTGAGGGGAGGGGGAAAGCCCAAAATAGCTCAATAAGGTCTGAGTGTGCTCAGTGGGAATGGAGTGCTGACAGACTTGAGGGTGGGGGCGTAATTAGTGGGAAAAAGAAGAGGAATGAAGAAAAAGGGTTGTGGCTGTCTGGATAGAACCCTTAACAAGAGTACTCCTCACCACAAATTTTGTTTTCACAGATAATCCAGTTCCACCTGATATAACATTAAGAAAATAAAGTATACTCTCCGCCCCTTAACATCTGATACATTAATTTCAAAACCTATCCCAGGTGTCATGGTTAAAGCAATTCACACACATTTGTCATGCTCTTGGAATGTTGTCTCTGTAGTTTACCACTGCTTAGTATGTTTTGCATCTCATTGGCATTACAGCTTCATGGCATGGAAGGAGGCTGAGGTACTCATAACAGCACTTCATCATGTGTTATGCATTAAAGCAGGTGTGCAGAACCTCACTAAGTCCAAGGGCCGAATTCCATTTCAGAGAAGCTCTTGGGGGCTGCATTCCAGCAGTGGGCGGGACTGAAGGCAAAAGGGGAGAGGCCAAAAATACCAGGATATTTTACCTTAAAGCACCTACTGCCAGTAAGACGGGCATTTTAATTTTGTAGAAGCTGGGGAAAACACCAAATGATGGTTTGCTTGGAGGAAATGGGTTGGGCCCAATGGAAGTTAGCATGGCTACCTCAGAAAACCCAGAGGGCCATATTGGGATGACAGGCGGGCTGAATTTGGCCCCTGAGTTTCTATTCTATTAGAACTCAGGGGCAGTGATCTCAGAGAAACATGGCACGTAAGGAGGGAGGCCCCTGGACCTGAGGTTCTGCCCCCCTGAGTGAAAGCCTATATTTATATTTCCTTCATTGTTCTCCGTTATCTGGAGGCCAGTACTCCGTGTAACAACGTTGGCTGCAAAACATGGAACTTCTGCACATTTTTGTAAGAGCCTCGAATATTTTCATTCAGGCACAGATTGGGAACCAACAGAAATTGTCAATAACTTTATCACAGATTTCAACAAATGAGGACTTTGGGCACATTTGTTGTTGTTTTTGTATTTGTTTTTCTTGCATTTATCATTTTGTTTGTTTCCTTGTGTTGATTTACTGATTTTTCCCATTGTTTTGTATTTCTGTTTTGTAGTTCTTCTATGGGGGCCATTCCACATCCAGCAGCATGCACTCTTCCAGGTCCATGGTAAACACTCATTCAGAATCTTAAAATCCCCCTTTCTTCCTTTTGGTAGGGCCTAAACTCCATTTGCTTCATCTCTCCTGTATTAAAGAGCTTTTTATTTTGAATTGTCTCTTACAAGCTGAGGGTACTTCCAGACAGATAGCTGCTAGCAATACCAATTAAAAGAGATTGTGCAATTATTCTGTCCTTTTTCCTTAAGGGAAAGATGTGTTGGGAAAACACGAGAGGGTGGAAGACATCTCCAATGGACACCACCTCCCATAGAATTCCAGGACTGAGACAGGGAGGTTACATGATAAAAGCTTAGTCTGCAAGCACCCTATGTTATAAAAAAATATCTAACTATTATAAATATCTATTATATATTATAAATATATGCATAAGTATGCACATGGATACCTATGCATATATGCATATTGACCAAACAATTTCATTGGATAACCCCAAGGATTAGTAGCATGAAAGCAGAAGATTCTCTCTCTCTTTCTTTCTCTCTCTCTGTCATGCATGTACACACACGCACACACGCCAAACACACACACTGCTCTTTCCATAACAAAACAAAAGTTTCTCAGGCAGGATCCAGCTACCACAAAAGCCTGAGTGTTGCCTCTGAAAGCTCAAAAAAAGTCACAGTGTTATACACCTACATCTAAAGATATATGCACAGTCAGTAAATTAAGCCAAGAACAGCAGCAGCTAACTAAAATCTCTTCTGGGATAGAAAGCCTTTAGGAGAAGCTCATAACACAGATTTTGAGGATTTTATCTACAGTCTTGAGAACTAGATACTTGGCCTGTTAAAAAGGCCTTTTAAGAAAGAAGGAAGGATCCTGGCCTTCTGTATAGTATATTGAATTCCACTTGAGTATATCCTGTGTTTCATTTATTTTGACTGTAACTATCTTGCTCTCTCCTCTTAAATAGCTGTGTGAGAGAACTATGCTGCATTACACACTCGTTATCAGGATCCATAATTCATTGGCAATGATTTATTTGTGGAAGGAACCTTATCGTTGTAGGCACAGACGACAGAACGCCACAGAAGAGATACACTAATTGCTTCAGTGTTGGCACTTCCACTGAACCATGCTGTGACTAAATGTCAGCTCTGCTGAATGGAATACAGCCTGACTCATTCAACATCCCAGACCTTTCGCAATGCAAATGACTATTGAATTAATACCGCAAAGGGAAAACTCCCCTTTTAATCCTGCATTTAATGGAACTTAAAATAGATCAGCAATTCAATTTTTAAACATTTTTTGCAGTGAATGTTAAAAAAAGAAGTCACCCATGACCTGCTAGAGATCTTTCATAGGATGTTTACAGATTTCAAAATGTCTGGCTTTTGAAAAGTACCCAGAGACAAGAGAACTGTACTAGTCCAAACTAATCCTCACTATATAGTCTGGCTGAGGGTAGAAGTGAAAAATGCATCTCATAAAGGGCTCCCTTATGTGCACATCATGAAGTCCATAGAGATCACATAAAACTGCAACGCTGTGCCATTTGGCAGGAGGGTAAATGACCAAACTACTCCAGGTGGAATGGTCTTTTCGGTGGGGCAGTTTGGTCAGTGTCATGGCCTTATGTATGTGACTCCAGAATGCTACTGAATGCTACTCGTTGCCCTAGCAAAAAGTTTCCATGCAGCTATTCTGGCCTAATCCGAAGCCAAGTTCAGGCCTGAACAGGGTATACCTATGTGTGTAAGAGGCATGGGGTTATGTGCATTGACCCTATCCACAGTGTCCCTTCATTGTTGGGCCTGTGCCTTCAGTCCCTCACTTTCTTGTGTTGAGGAAGAAGGTCCGAAAGAGGCTTGCATTTGCTTAAACACAAATAATACCTGAATAAATACCTCCCATCCTCGTAATCGGAAACCCTGTTTCTACTACTGTAAGTGAATGCGGATAGAAGCCCCACCCTGCTCAAGGCAGGAAGGTCGCTGATATATGTTGGTATACCCTGTTCAGGCATAAGACCTGAGTAGGCCTAGAGGCTAAGTAGTAATTAAACTGGAGTGTAGAATCATAGAACAGCGGAGTTGGAAGGGGCCTACAAGGCCATCGAGTCCAACCCCCTGCTCAATGCAGGAATCCACCCTAAAGCATCCCTGACAGATGGTAGTCCAGCTGCCTCTTGAATTGAACTTTATCCTTTGTCAGTCTACTGTAGTTTGATATATATATATTTCAGAATTCTGTGTCAAACATCTGAGAAAAGACAATATTATATGCATCCATATGGAAATAATTATGTGGAATATAAGTTAGGAGTCAATTTTTGATCTAAGTAATTGTCTATCACATGAGTTTGGTAAATACTATTAACATCATAAATGTTTACCATAATGTAATTACCACAATTACACGAGGAAAGATATTGGTAGGTATTTCACAAAAGATTTCTGAGGGGAATGAACTAACTAGATGAATTTATTGGTTTGGGATATTTTATGATATTTTTTTTGTCTGGTGGAGCCTGGATTTGGAATACCTAAACTAGTGTTGTTTAGTTATAGATTAATTAAAATAAGATTGATTGCTTAAAACTGGTTCAATTCATTAATAAACTCCTAGTCAAGATTCAATTTCTGTAAAGCTGTATAGACTAATTGTGTTATGGGTACTAATGTATGCTCAATTCACAATGAGCTAATGATCTTGGCTGCAATCCTGAACACACTAGGAGGGAGGAAAGCCCATTGTATAGAGAGGGACCTTCTTATTATTTATATTTTGAGGTTGTGCTCTTATTGTTGGAAACTCATCAGCATTTTTACCATGGGGAATGGCTGTCAACACCTATATTAAACAGTAAGATCGTTACATATAACCAGCAGCCTACTAGGGAATCACTGTATGGGCAAGAGGAGAAAAAGAAAACTAATACTCCCGTCATATAGAACACTGAGGAGGCTAATAAAGATGCTACCATGCAAAATCAAAAGAAATACCATAGAGGATTGAAGCATTGGCCTCTAGTTCTGTTTCCACAATCCTTCAATTTCATTATTACAGCAGGCTGTTGCCCCCACCCACCCCAGTTACCTAGCAATTGCTAGCTGTACAGTTGCTCAAGCAGAACAATTTTTATCATTCATTGATTTTCAGGGCTCGTGTTCACTCTCCGCTATAAAGTAGCTGCAGATCATTCTTAACATCCATTGAATTTGGCAGGTCCTTTACCAATGTAACCATAACTGCCCAGAGAGCTTCGGCTGTGGGGCGGTATATAAATGTAATAAATAAATAAATAAATAAATTTAGATTATAGCCTATGATCCATTTGGACAAATCCACAGTATTAAATAATAATAGGTGGACATTCAAATGCCATGGGATTTGCTTCTGCGTCTATGATAAAAAATGAATTTTGAGTCCCTGGTATCTTCACTCTAGCCTCATGATAACAATTGTTGCGGATTTTTAAGCTGAGTGCCATTCAATTTTGTATATGAGTTTCCCCTCCAAAGGTTACTATTTTAAAAGTTTTTTCAATCTGCTAAGAAAAAGCATTACTTTGCTCTTTTTTTCTCATAATTTTGTTTTTAGGTTGTTGGTTCTTTTTCAAATGGAAACAGAAAAGATGTAGGGTTAAAAGACATACATTACCCTTTATAGTCTGTAATTCACGATCATTAATGTGAAATCCAGCTCTTTTCAATGAAATGTTAGCAGTACTGGGTGGGTTATACTGCTGGATCTGTGGCATTAGGTGCTAACTAGAAATGGCCAACAAAGAGATCCCCAATACACTTCATTTAAAAGGAAGGCAACTTTGGGAAGGGGAAGTACAATGGAGAAGCATTGAGGACATGGGGAACAGAGTGCTTCATCCTTTCTGCCACTTCCTCACCACAGAGCGCGCCTTGCCTTTCCCAAGCACTATTTACCCTTGTGAGAAGCAAAATAGATGATGCTGAAGGCTAACGTTGTTGACCTTTTGAATGAAATTTCCGTTTTCTTCAGAGATGTAGTAGCCCGTCTTCTCCTACCAGTACGTCGTCACTTACAGGATCTGGTGGACACTGTATTAGTTGGGGAGATCGACAAGGCCAGTGGCTTCGCAGGAGGCGGCTGGATGGTGCTATTAACCGAGTCCCTGTGGGTTTCTATCCAAAAGTATGGAAGATCCTTCAGAAGGTAAATTGGAAGCATTAGAAGGCAGGTAGTGTTGTACATTGCCTGTTTTGGCTAGCTTTTAAAGTGTACTATGGATGCTCCCAGACAACAGTTTTAATGTGCAATTACCTGGCCTCAAACATGGAATTTTACTGGTAATGGTGGTGCTGTGGTTGTAGCCCCCCTGTATTTTCTTCCCACAGTTTCTTCTGTCTTTTTACTTAGCATATAAAATCCATTAAAGGTGCAGTCTGTTGTAGGCCTTTTTTTCCGTCTAAACATGCATAGGATTGTATCCTTTAGTCTTTTAATGATAATGAATGACTTCAGGCTTGGATTTGCTGTCTGAGATTGCTACATCTATATGCACTGAAGAAAAAATAATCACTGCCATTTTTTGGCTCATGAATAAGAATTGTCAGCTTTGTTTCAAAACCCATGCTGATGTCCCTGTATCTGGATTAAGGCATAATGATAGGAAATGATGGGCAAATTTCTGATTTGTTTTCTCAATATGCCAACCAGAGTCAGTTATTTCTTAGCTAATTCCCTGGCTAGTATCACTGTGGTGAAAAAAGTTATCAGGTGTCATAGCTCATCTGGAAGCCTATAAGTATGGCTGTTAGTGTATCAACCACAGCCTTACATTTGTAAGCATCATAATATTTGTCAGCATCATAATATTTTTCACAACGCAGTCAGGATTTTATGCTGTACTTTGTGGATTTGGATTACATATGCTGATTTATTGGTTATTTTCAACTGAATGGCACAAATTGTTCATCAGTCTTATAGTATGCAGAGAGCTTCAGCTATTGGGGGGGGGGCATAGAAATGTAATGAATAAATACATGAAGCACTACTAGTAATTCTCACAGTAGGGGCCGAAATGACCCCAAAAGCTTAACTATTAAGTTTTGTACAAAACGATAGCTATCATGGGGGAAAACCAATTTTGCTGCCTCACGACTAAGGTTATAACATGAAAAAGTTGTTTAAAAATACAGGTTTGTATAAGGTTTTGTATTTCCTTGAGGTACTATTGACCTCTGATAGTTTGTGGTGATGTTAAGGAAAGTGAGCAATTTGTCTGTCATGAAATTGACAAAACAGTTTTTTTCATCTGCTATGCTCCTTTCCACACAAAATGGACAGAACAGGCTAAGCATCTGTAGACATGACATAAGGAATAGATTTTAAAAGCATTTGATGGGGTCACTTTGACTCCTAGTGACGGAAATTAGAATTTATGACGGGTTTCGATTTCCTGTCTACTAGAATTTGAAGTGGGCTAGGAATGTGTCTGTCTTCACACAGTAAAGTATAGAGTTCACATACACATATCTGTATTACCTACACAAACAGCCGTTTAGAACGAAATAAGTTATTTTTATTATAAGAATTCATTCACATACACCTTTCATACAGAAAATAGAAAGAAAGAGTTAGACTTACATTAAAACTCCCGGCAGAGGCTCTGTCCCTCCGTCCCTTATCTCCAAGAAGAAGTATTCTTAGAATCTGAATAGAATGCAGGGCCTCGCCAATCAGGTAAAACTTCCTCTTATATCCTTAAGTCCTATGCCAGCCCTATGTCAAACACCATACTTCGTAATTATTACCATTTACATTTACTGGTTGGTCATTATAAGGTGGGCTAGCTTCATTTACTCTAAAATTTGAATGCCTCCCTCCTACAAATGTCATTTACTGATGTGTTAGCTAATTCTCTCTCAAAAAGTCCCCAACTTCTCCTGAAGCATCTTGTCTCTGTATCCTGTGGTTGGCAACATATCTATAAAAGGTGTATTGACCACCAGCTTTTTTCTCATATACCTCTCTCTTTTTCAGTCAAAAGATGACTGTTATCTAAACAGGCTTCCTAAAATTTATTCTGGCTCAGACTATGCCCACAGAACCAATATTTTATCAGGCCAATCTTTTCTAATCTTTTATTCTCTTCACTATTCCCTCCTTTAAACTCTCTCTTTTTCAGTCAAAAGATACCTCTGCTATCTAAACAAGCGCTTCTCAAATTGTTCTGGCTCAGACTAGGCCCACAGAACCATTTTTTTTAAATCAGGCCAGTCTTTTAAAATCTTTTATTCTCTTCACTATTCCCCCCATACCTATCTTATGCTATCTATTTTGCTCCTATATGTAAGCAAAAACCTAGTGGCAGTTTCATATAGCCATTTGCCTTAAATAAGTCCAGTTACAATGCCTTATAAGCTTAAAACACTCACACACACACACACACACACACACTGTGTGTGGTTTTTCAGTTATCCCAGTAATTTTGACGGGTAGAATGAACCCCCAAAGCTGTAAGAGTAAAGACATTGATTTTTCATTGAATTAAGGAGGGAGGGCCCTGAAACACCACACATGGCAATACAAACTTCTTAATGGTTGAGCACTTCTTGGAATATGGCATTGTGGAATACTGATAGATGTTTGCTTAGTTTCATAGAAGTTAGTTTTGTTTCAGAGCTGTTGGGGTACATTTGACCCCTTCTCTTTAAAAGAGCCCACCCCCCAGAATGGCAACGTTATAAACCAACTGAAATGGCATTAATCATTTTGTGCTTGACAGTCAATTTGTTCAAGTTGAATTCTGTATGAATTTACTTTGTATATTTAACTATATCTGCTCCTTTGTATCTTGTTTACAATTTGCTCTGTAAACTGCCCGGTTTCTTGGTAGTTTTGCTGGGTAGTGCTATCTTGATTCCTCTGTACTGGATTTACTTAGGGCTTTTACAAAATGTCTACTTTTTAACCAGTGTTTGATTAAAACGCTTTTGAGGAGCAGATGAATTTTGTTTTGGAGGCGAAATGTGAGGTTGGCTTTCCCTGCCATAGAGAATACTTCACACAGAGAATTCCAAATGTGTGTATAAGCCACTGCCTTAGAAGAAGCACAGTTGTCACATTTCTGAAATCATGGAAATGGTTCTAAATTGATGGTTCTTGCTCACATTTTTCTGTAAAGTGTTGCATTTCATAACTAATTTGCCACCTACTTTAGCATGTCCTTTTGCTATGATCTTATGCAATTATTTCCACACTCTTCATTGATGTGTTCTAAAGAGTAGCATGACCAGATCATTATCCCATGTTTTCCTTATTCTAGCAAGAAAACATTTTCTTTGGCAGATGTGCTAAAATAATGTTACACTTGTTTTGTTTTTAAAATCTGTCATGGATCACAAAACAGTTCCAGGGTGAACCTACTTAAACCAGTGTTCCCTTCATCCAATCCAACAAATTCCCATAATTGATTTCTTTAATTTCTAATTTCCTTAATTAGTTTATTTGCTCTATTTTTAATATTATAATGTTTTCGTTACAGTGTCATGGCCTTTCCATTGATGGCTATGTCCTTCCGTCTTCAACGACAAGGGAGGTAAGCAACTACTTAGTTTTATCATAGGGCCTTGGTGTATAGGGGATTCACAGTGTAGTTTGTGGAGGGTTAAAACTTGTACATTCAACCTCGAAACTAGTATTGAGTACTAGAGCTCTTCTTGTGGAACTTTGCAAAGAAAGAGAGTGTCTCTGAGCACTACAGTCTGCCATTCTAAGAACATTAGAAGAGCCATGCTGGATCAGACCAAAGGCTTATCTAGTTCAGCATTCTGTTCACACAGTAGCAAACCAGTGGCTCTGAAAAGCCCACCACTAGGACCTGAAAGGAGTAGCATCCTCTCATTCGGATTCCCCGGTAACTGGTATACAGAGGCATATTGAAGGAAAGATATATTAGCATGACTAGTAGCCATTGTTAGCCATATCCTCCATGATGTATTTTATTGACCATGATCTCCATCATGTATTTATTATTAAAAGAGCAGTCACAACTCTTGAACTCTTTTCAGATATTAACCGTTTGAAATGTTGCAGTCTAAGTGGCAGAGAACGAGATACACTAGAAGGAAGTGCAGTGAATACATGTCAAATCCATTTATAATCATTATGAATTTTCTCCATTAAGTTTAGTGGTGGGTAGGCTGAATTCAAAATAATAAGACAGTGCCTTTTTATTTGTCCTCATTTTAGCTAGTGAAATAAAATCCATTCTTTTGGGATGAACAACACACTTTATTAGGCAGAAAATAATAATTTGCTCTGAATAAAAAAAAAGGATTAAACCTTACAATCCAACTTTAGGCCTGTTTACTTAGAAATTCTCACTCCCGCATAAATATGCATGGGGTTGCAGCCTTAGTTTACATATAGCGACTGAGCATATTTCGTTCCTTAATTAACTTGCTAGCTTTTGCGGATCATTATAGGCTATTCTGCATTTTATTTTACCTTGCAAGCTGGAAAAAAAGCTTGCATAGTGTTTCACCAACAAATACCCGCTGGTTTAAAAGCTTTGCATTGCTTATTTTGGCTTCCAAGGTCGTATAACTACGGGCCTCCGTAGTTATAACTACCATCTCTGACAAATGATTTGACTTCAGAGGACAGTATGAAGAAGCATTGCTGGAAATGTTTATCTTTTCAAATCGTGATTTAATTTATCATGTGGTGGGAATAGTGCCTCTTCTACACATTAGTTACTGTTACAGTAGGGTTTCCGACACGCAGGTGTGTTTTTGTTTTTAAACCCTGGGCTCTTGTTACGGGCAAGGGTTCAGTTCTTTTCCTGACATGGTATCAAATAGCCCTGTGCCATTGATTCCAGCTGTATGCTGTTTCTTGAGTACAACGAAGGGTGCGAGGGGAGGGAGTATCTATTATTAGCAATAGGCACTGAGTTAACAGCTCTGCATTTGCCAAGTGTTCATAATTACAGCTTAATGGGGCATTCTAATTTTAGAGACAAGATTTATTTTTCCAGCTTTTGTCACAGGGAAAATGGAAATGCAGTTGTTGACTTCTAGAGCCTTAGAACCAGGTGGCTGTTTAGTGCAAGGGGTTCATAGAAACAAGGCAGGGGGGAAAAATCTCCGGTGGTGCCACGGTAGGGCAGGCATTATTGCTGGGATTCGTGTCTCCTCTTGCTTTCAGACAGGATGAGTTTTCAAATGACGCCAAGGAGAGTGTCTTCCAGGTATCTCAGAGCAGCCCTGCCTGCTAAACAGGGACCAGGGTTCTGGTCCATGTGCATTTTTGAACTGAATAGCACCATTCAAAATTCAAGTAGTTTTTCTCTCTTCCTTAGATGGGGACTGGCTCAGTTTAGGTTGGGTTTTACTCCCCCCACAACCAGAATTTCTTTTAGTTTCAGTTTTCTTGCCTCATTTGAAACTTGCTGTGTACCACTGTCTTCCCATCCCACTTTTACCATGGCTGGAATGGCTCTAAGTAACTGCTGCAGAGACCCACAGTGATCAGTGTTTACTCCCAGAGTGCTGGGAGAGAAAGTGACAGGGATTCTGCCACAGGACCATAGGAAGCAACCTTATACTGAGTCAGACCATGGGTTCGTTTAGCCCAGTATTGTCAACACTGACGGGCAGCAGCTTTCCAGGGTTTCAGGCAGGATCTACCACCATCCCAGCCCTACCTGGAGATACTGGGATTTGAACCTGGGGCCTTCTGCATGCAAAGCATGCGCTCCGGACTGAGCTACGGACCCTCCCCATAACACTCAGCAGTTTTAGAAAATGGGAGTCTGGTGGTACACATGCCATCTTTGGCAGGACTGAAGTGCCTTCCAGCAGAATGCAGTTGGCTCCACCAGGGGAAAAGGACATGATTCCCTCCATGGGGTTTCCTAGGGTTACAAGCACACATGAAGTTTGGGTGGCATGGGCCTGCTAGAGCTCTGTTGCCTTTGATTTGGAAGGTTGCGGGGGGGGGGGGGGTAAGAGACTGACGGAGAAGGGAAAAGATCAACACACCCACTGGGGAAAAACACACACAAGATGCAGTAATTAAATGCAATAAGGAGATCTAGCCGCAACAGTTTTTAGTAGTTCTTGTAAGTGCAAAAGCCAGGATTGCCCACCTGCACCAGTTTCCACCCTACTGAGTGGGGTAAGAGCCAAGCAGTCATGGGTCTCTCCTCCAGACAAAGAGTTACAGTTGGGAGGAAATGCCTTGTTCCCAGAGTGAGCAGCTCCTTGTTGGGATATAAATCAGGCTTCTCAGAGAAGAAGGTTCTCTGAGGGCTATCAATTTCTCTTTCAATACCATTTATTTATTTATTTATTTACTAGCTTCATCTGTGCAGCATTTGCATGCTAGTACTTTATTGCTCAGTATCATTAATTTCTTTTTATACACACAACTATAGTTTTCCTGGTGCAAGGCCAACCAGGAGTCCATTGGACTCTTTCCCCCCAGCCACACTTCCCTCACTCATTCCTAGATGCTGCCATCCTGATCACTCAGTAAGTCCATTGGACTCCCCTGTCCCAGCCACTTCCCTGTGGGACTTCCCTGGGGCCTCTGTGTGTGCTGGCAAGAAGTCTATTGGACTCCCCCCCTCCCCCAGTCACTCGGCCTCCCGCTCGTTCAGGTAAATCCAGCAGATTGGGGGGGGGGGGGGCAGCAGCTGGCCATTGGGCTAAATAGGTCTGAAGCAGTATTCACATGTATCTGCGTGCTGTGTTTATCTATCCTGTTACTTAGCCACACAACATTCTTCTCATAGCTTGGAACTTCCAGCATGTCATAGCTCAGAACCTTGGTCCCATGCATTTATACATAGAGATGATTAATTCATAACAAATTGGCACTCTAACCACTGCACCACAAGTTCGATATACATACCTCATATATAATCTTTCTTCTTGAGGGTACCAGCAAAGAGAGAAAGTGCACTCCGTCATTTTTCTGTCTTTTAATAATGTAATTTGTGTGGAGATGATATTATTTTCACTATCAGAAGAGATTTAGAAGAACTGGGTTTTTTTAACAGGCCTGTCAGAACTTGACAATATCCAATTTTGTTGCATAACAGGAATCAAACTTAATAAGCCCAAGTTCTCCTGAGACTAAATGATTCCGTGTGACAGCTGAGCATTTTTGCCAGCACAAGTTAGGTTGCTCGCCTTTGCCTGCAGTGATAAGATTGTTCTTTGAGAGCAACACATCTCCCACATCTCTGCAGCAAGTGGTTTTCTATTTATTTTTGAAGAAAACTGTAATACTTTGATGTTGTTTTCCCTCCCTTTCTCTGTAAACATAAGGCCTGTAAATTAATCGAAGACCTCTTCTTAAATATTCATAGTTCCCTGGTGAAATTGCACATCCCGGTTGCCCTGAATGCCTTTCCCCACTTTTTATGTTTCACTTGCAGTATGGAATCTTCCACAATGCAGTCCTTCCCACATTATAGGGACCCCAGAACTGTTGTTATTTAAATGGATACTGTTATTTTTATATTTTTGATAGTTTTAAATTTTGTATACTTTTTTTTAATTTTCACTGTTTTTAACTTTTGTAAACCGCCCAGAGAGCTTCGGCTATGGAGCAGTATATAAATTTAATAAATTTAATAAATAAATAAATAAATAGGCAGCCTTTGGGGGCTACAGGCACATTGGGCAATTTGAGGAACTGTCCTGGGCACTACCGCAAAATGGGCTTCCATGAGAGATGTGGCAAAGGACTAGTAACCTGCCAGAAAGACTGAGTACGAGACAGAGATGGAGTCTAAGCCCCAATACAATAAGCAACATTTGAACCCTCAGCACCAACAGAATCCTGTTTCACAGCAATCCCAACTGCACATAAGAAAATGTGTTGTTGTTGTTTTTTAAAAAAAAGTGGGAGTGGGACACCTTGGTTGGCACCAAGAAAGGTGCTTGGAGTGCATTGGTGCTCATGGGCCCCATATTGCTTACCCCCTGGCCTACTGGCATGGAGATGTAGAGTGGGCATCTCATGTAAACCCTAAGGGCTAGGACTTCCCACATTACCCTGGGACTACAAGAAAGATCCGTGCTAGAGTGGATCCCACATTGTGAGCATAACATTGGAGGTGGGGGACGGCGGCTAAAGGTTCAGGTCTGCGAGTGTGTGTGTGTAATTATTACCTTTCTGGAGGCTGGAGTGTTGGACTGGGAATGAGGAGATCTGGGTTCAAGTCCCCACTCGTGCACAAAGCTCACTGGGTGACACTGGGCCAGTCACTGGCTCTCAGCCTAACCTACCTCATAGGGTTGTTGTGAGGATAAAATGGAGGAAAGGTGGCATATAAATGTATCAAACAATAAATCAAGTCTTCAGTGTCACAACCATCCATTTTAAATGAGACTATGCAGCATTTAACTTTGACTGCCAGAGGTCTCCTTCCCTTCACCATGTGTAAAGGTTTTATATGCTCAGTTTGGTTAGTTCTCTTGCTTATCTATTTGGTTTATCTTTGTGGCACCAACCCTGCTATATCATTGCAGATGACTGCTTGTGAAATCAAGTTTGCTGTCCATGTAGAGTCAGTGCTGAACCATGTACCCCAGCCAGAATACAGGCAACTGCTGGTGGAGGCCATCCTTGTACTTACACTGCTGTCAGAAATAGAGGTGAACAGCATTGGGGGTATCATTCATGTGGATCGGATAGTGCACATAGCAAATGATCTCTTCCTTCAGGAACAGGTATGTCTGTGGAATTGTCTTCTCTGGTCTAAATAGACCTCCTGATAGCATTGGCTCCAGGGTTTGGGAGGCCCTTCACCAAGATGCTATCAGGAGGTGGGGCACACTCCTCCTCCCTAGGTAGCCACACCTTCTCATTGCTGCTGCCCATTTGCTTGCCTGTCCTTCTGGGCCCAATCCACATCACCTCCTGGAGCAAGAGGGCAAGGTGAGTGGGGGCTGATGCTCCTTCCCCTTGCACCTCTCACTGCTCGCTCCTTTGAAGAAGTTAGGTAAATAGGTGGCAACAGATAGTTGAGGGGCTAAAAGAGTAGGCAGTGTAGCCCCCTGCTAGGGTGTGGGCCTTGACAGATACCTGTCTCTAAAGCCAGCTCTTCCTCTTGGGACAATGTTGAAATCTAGAGTTGCCTCCATATGCAACTAGTAGCTTGATTCAGAAGCAGACCTTGGGGACACCATCATATTTGCTGAGTGCATAAATACCTATTTTTCTATTTGTGACTAGGTTGTGGCTTCCCAAACTTACTGAAGATTGTTTTGTACTATTCCAATTTCAAAACTTCTCTCTCTCTCTCTCCCTTTTCCCTTTTTTTCTTCCAGAAATCCCTTGGAGCAACTGATGGCTTCTTGGAACAAGACCTAGGCACTGGTATCTGCTACTTTTTCTATGATAGTGCCCCAAGCGGTGCTTATGGAACTATGACTTACCTCACAAAAGCGGTGGCAAGTTACCTGCACGAATTTCTTCCAAGCACAGGTTGCCTGATGCAATAAACTGCCTAAAATACAAAAATCCATTTTAAACATGTTCTTCCCACTCTACGCTCTCCGGAATCCTACTCCCCCGCTTATTTTCTCTAGATCTCCCCTCATGCTACCTCAACATTTTGTGCATCATTTCACCATTTCGGGGAGGACATTGGCCCAGATGCAGTGCACAAGGTATTATTGTGGACATTGTCCCTGCCTGGTAATCTGGACCTGCTCAGACTCAGATACATGAAATTAAATGTTGTTTTAGTGGTAAAAAGAAAAAGAAAAAAAAGTGGGGGGAGATGATGCTTCTGAGAATTCTTAAATGTAACAGAGAGAAGTGCCTCTGGAAATTATTATTGTTGTTGTTGTTGTTGTTAATTACATTTATATATCGCCCCACAGCCGAAGCTCTCTGGGTGGTTTACAAAAGTTAAAAACAGTGAACATTAAAAAGAAATATACAAAATTTAAAACCATAAAAAGCATAAAATACAAACAAAAACAGACAATATCCATTTAAAACAATTATTCTGGAGTCAGTTAAGAAACTCAGCATATTCTGTTAAATGCCTGGGAAAAGAGAAAAGTCTTGACCTGGCGCTGAAAAGATAACAATGTTGGCGCCAGGCGAGCCTCATCGGGAAGATCATTCCACAGTCGGGGGGCCACCACTGAGAAGGCCCTCTCCCTTGTTGCCATCCTCCGAGAAAACACATATCCTATATTCTTTTTAGTTTTCATGCTGTTGTTTTAATGTAAGCACAGCAGTATGACTTTTCCAATGAGGTCAATACTTTTTATAATAGAGAATAATAATTCTTCCACACTAATACAGAGGAGGACCACCAGTAAAGTCAGCCTGAGCTACTGCAATTTAAACTGGAAATCTTTAATTAAAAAGATTACATCTTAGAAACAAGCAGGAAACAAAATAGAAATTAAAATTTCATTTGAGACTTCTGAATCAGTAAAATCCAAATGCCACACATTAAAAAATACATCAGCTACTAGGATATATGACATTTTAAAATACATTTCTAGTGCCATTATTTTTTCCACTACATATTCACATGGTGTATACGTGCTTGAAAGGTGTGGCCAATCACAGTGATTTGTGTACATGTTAGACTCCAGTTCAGGGAGATATGAACAAATCAACCCACAAGCACTCCAGTGAATAAAAAGAGTACAACTGTGACAGAACTCCCAACTCAACCTCTTTCTTTCCCCCCTTTTCCTCAGAATTCCACCTGATTTTTATTTGAGGAGAAAGAACACACTAACCATCAGTAAAGGCAGAACTTTTGTGCTAACTTAACACAATTAAAACAGACTCTACATATCACATGCACATGGTGAAAACCTAAGACTTTGGGCCCGTTCAGACAACACTGAGGGCTCCGTGGTTAGCTTAACCATGCTTCTCTGTGGTTAGCACTAACCACACACTGTATGCTTGCACATGACACCTTTAATCCTGTCCGGTTCCCGGTTTCCTTAACCACATGCTAACCACAAAGCAGTTAGATGAGCACCTGAGTCCTCTGAATGCTCCGCCCTATATCCCATCAGGCCTTGTGCTAAGAGAGCTGGCAGTTGCCTGATTTAGACCACTGTATCCTGCTAGCTCTATGACTTCAGCCCCTTAACCACAGCTGCATCGCATAAGACACCTTAAGCCAAAATTAGTGCTGCTAACGCTGCTGCAGAACAGGGTTAGTGAAGCCTACCACAATGTGGTTAGCGGAGGCACCTGGTTAAGGAAAACGTTAACCCTGCTGCTTAACCAAAAACCCTTAACCAGCATGGTTAATGGTATTGTCTGAACGGGGCCAGACAGATGCGAAGATCTACATATTCTTTCCATGTTGATATCTGTGTTGCATATGTAGAGATCATGGAAGTGCATGAAAAGTAGTCCCCAAAATGGGTTTTCAGATCTCTGCATTAAAGGATTCCAAAAGTTTAAAACCAATTAGAAACCAATATGAAACCAATATGAAAACCACTCTTTCATATATTTTAGAACTGCCTCAAACATTCAAACAAATGCACATCATTGAGTTCTCGTAGAATTGTATCATTACAGAAGGTAGATTGGGGGGCTACATATTTGAATGCTCGCCTCCCCGTTGTACAAATACCCTGCCTGTAGAAAGCTAGTACATCAGGTAGAAGAATCTTGTAAAGTGGGGCAGGATTTTGTTGGTTCATACTTTTTTGCCAAGGTGCCAATATTTACTAGTTATCACTCAATCTCCTGCTACAAGTTTACAGGACATTAACCACTGCAAGTAGTTCACTTGTGCGAAACCAAGATATTGGTTGTGTTTAGGTAAAAGATATTGTAAAGTTGAAGAAGTGCAGAAAAGGGCAACTAAAATGATCAAGGGGCTGGAACATTCCCCATGAGGGAAGATTACAACAGCTGGGATTGTTTAGTTTGGGGAAAAAGGAAGCTAAGGGGAGTCATGATAGAGGTGTGCAAAATTATGCATGGTGTGGAACACGGGGCCTCAAAATACTAACGCATGGGGGGTCATGCCATAAAGGTGATTAGTGAGTGATTCAGGACAAATAAAAGGAAGTACTTCTTCACACAGCGCATAGTTATGCTACCACAAGATGTAGTGATAGCCACCAATTTCAGTGGCTTAAAAAAGGGGTTAGATACATTCCTGGAGGGGAAGACTGTCAGTGGTTACTAGTGCTGATGGCTCTGTGCTATCTCTAATATCAGAGGCAGTATGTCTATGTACACCAGTTGCTGGGAGGTTGCTGTTGATGCACGTACTGCTTGTGGGTTCCTGGTCCACAGCTGGTTGGCCATTGTGTGAACAGAATGCTGAACTAGATGGACCCTTTGTCTGATCCAGCATGGCTGTTATGTTCAATACCACAAATGAAGCTTACTTAACCATGATCTACCTATCAGTCCTGAAAAGTTTGTCAAGTGATAAACTGACCTCTACTTGCATCTAGATCAGAGTCGACTTTTTGTTCTTGTTTTGTACATTGCTTAGCTGGCTTTTATGGGGATGTTAAAATATGTAATATGATAACAAATAAGTGTGCTGAATCAACCAAATTGAGAAAATTTGATGTGCCAAGTCATTCTTCCTAATCAGAAATGACAAGATATAGTGCCCTTGGCTAAAGCACTAATATGAAACTGTTCTGGTAGTTTTTCGTTTCAATAGTGCCTCCCGAATGAAGTTACCACATTAAGGCATAACTCCAAGCATCCAGTAGAAACACCACTAAAGGAACATTGGGAGCAATTCTGGAATTTAGATTAAAGCCTTTTCTGTCTTTGTTCATAGATTTAAGCTACTGCCCTAGACAGCACTTGCTTGCAATTCTGGTGTTGAATTCAGAGGCACTCACTTTAAATCAAATACACTGACGTTCAAAGTGGCCAGACACAGTTTTACAAATGCAACCCAAGTTTTGCAAATATAACATTCCCATAAAACTATATACATCTGATGTTATGATGGGATAATTCCAGTGTGGTGTAGTGGCTAAAGTGTTGGACTGGGAGTCGGGAGATCCAGGTTCTAGTCCCCTCAGCCATGGAAACCCACTGGGTGACTTTGGGCCAGTCACAGACTCTCAGCCCAACCTACCTCACAGGGTTGTTGTGAGGATAAAATGGAGAGGAGGAGGAGGATTATGTATGCCGCCTTGGGTTCCTTAAGAGGAAAAAAGACGGGATATAAATGCAATAATAAATAAAATCATTCAAAAATTAAAAGGATCAGACAAATTGAAACGGCATGTTCAGTAGTGAAGAGGTCTTTCGAAAAGATTTTGGCATCCTAGAACCTGTCTTGACAGCCCCCCCTAATCATCTATCTCAGACAATTTTTATAAAGATACGTTGCCAAACCCTACTTGCTAATCCTTGTAATTCAGTTTAATAGAACAGTCCCAAGATTGGCTTTGCCACCAAATAAGTGTTTAGAATGAAGCAAGCATGGTTGTGTTATTTCTCCCACCTGTTGTCTGTCTACCAAATATCACTGGGGGTGGGCAGGGAACAGGCAGCCTCCAGCCCACAGGATGGCCCAGTCCATCTTCCACAGTCCCCACCTTCCCCCATTCCTGAAGCCTTGACCCCTGGCCTGGGGAGAAGAATCACTATATTATCTCTGAATTGGCCAATTGCAAAACCAACTTTTGAAAAGCACCAGCCAAGTCACTTTCTCCATGCAGAGAGGCACGGAGAAGTGAGGGAAGGACACAGAGCAACACTGATGATGACATGGGGGGACAAGGCTTTGGGGCAGGGCCCCACCACCTCAATATCTTCTGTCGCACCACACATGGTCTAGGGAGTTACACTATCTGGCCAACAGACCAAAAAGAGGATTCCCCCACCCCATTGCTGTAAAGGCTGCCATCTTAAACAGAACACTGGTATATGGTGGGGGAAAGGCTTAAAGCTTTCATCTCTGGCACATTTTATGCTCAAAATGACACATGCCACACCACTTCCCCCCACAGGAGGAAATCTATGGGTACAGAGTTCTGGGCCTAACTTGTAAAGTGAAAACTATGTTCAGTGTTGAGGAAACCTAACTCTTCTGCAACATCTCAAATGTCCAAGATTATACGGATCTTCAAACTATTTGAGAGCATCCAGGCCTTCCACCTTCATGATAGTAAGGATCCATCTGTAACAAAGTTTATTTTTAAAATGTTGCTACCTAGACTACTAAGTATTTTTAGTCTATTTTGGGCAACTGACGTCTCAGGTTGTCAGCCACCTGCATGGATTGAAAAATAAGTGGAAGTGTTCAGTGCTGTAGACTCATTTATGGAGCACAGCTAAAAGATATATGGGCGCATTAAGCATCTTAGGAACAGAAAAACTATTAGAATGAAAATAGAGCCAATCAAAATGTGTTGGTTCACTTTGACAGGCAAAATGGCTGTAGCTGCTAGGAATGAACCACCTACGCTACTACTTTGACATGCCAGACATGTCTGGAAAAAGAATTGGTTTGGTAATAAAATCTTTCCAGAAAACACTGAATGCCATTACTATTGATCATTCCAGTCTTCTCATATGATACACATAGAATTTGCCTCCAGATGTTTTTGTAACGATGGGTACATGGCACATTGACACAAATTCATATTTATTATTTCATGTACATTTTAGGAGACATTCTAAAGCTTTTAAACTGAATTGAATTTGGAGCAAATGTAAAGAGAAGAACAAACACAGACTCTCCTTTACCATATCACAAAGTGGTTTTGAAGTTTATCTCAACTTCAGAAATGTTTGCCGGGAGGGGGGTGTGTGTGTGCGTGCTGTTTGAGCAATGCAAGCCCTTTTCCCCTTTCAGCATGTGGAACTTGAGATTAATTCTTAAAATTGTCCATTTCCAGTGAAAGGTGATTTCAAGTTTTGTAACCTTACTAGGCTAATTCAGCTGTGCCTGTTCCTTCCTAGCCCTGTTGGAAAATCAGAAGGTGGCCAGTCAGCTGTTTGGTGGGATGAAGGGAGGGGAAATAAGTGCCCCCTGCTTCCCCATCCTAAACAACTGATTAGAAGCAATCACCAGTTTTCCGATAGGTGCTATGCTGCCTGATCAAGAGGGAATAGCCACACAGCTTATTTACAACCCAACACTGAAGGCTATAAAATGTATTCAATATTTATACAGAGTTGCTTCTATATTGAAGTACTCCGCTTCATTCATTTATTCTTGTCAACTGGATACATCCCTTAATCCCATTCGTCCCAACCTGTCCAATTTCTTTCTGGTTTAAGATTGTCTTGTTTAGGAAGAAATTTAATTTGTGAATTAATTTCTTTCCAAAGAGATAAACATAATGAACGGCGAAATAACAGTACTTGTATCCATGCAAGGAAGCTTGGCACCAGTTTAGATAAAGTACTGCTAACTCTCCTGGCTCAAGCCTATGGTTTGCACTGAAATATTTACACAAGGGTCATGATTTCTAGAAGTAATTTTTAAAGTAATCTGAACTGCTGTACTGTAAAATCTGGGCATTAGAGACCCTTAACACATTGTACGACAGCTGGGTTTCTTCCCAACAGACATCAGACACTCAGCTGTCTTATAATGTAGGCCTCTCCCCTCTCCCCTAATTTTCCTTCAACCCCCCCTCCTCAGACTTCCCTTTTTGATTTCTTGGGGATTACTTGCAAACCCTAGTTTCCCCGAAAGAAACATTCAGCCTCTGAATATGTTAGTAATCTCATTTTTGTACAAACTCTCATTTATTGCATTCCTGTGGATTGACACGTTATACTCGTAACTATTTTGCTAACGTGTCAGCACTATAATAAATAATTGCAATATATAATAGTAGTGCGAGCAGAAAATGCATGTTATATACATTCATAGCAAGTGGTGTCCTATCCACTAATACCCAATTAGTGGGTATTATAAGCCTGGCATTTGTTTGCAGTACAAATTGTTTGCAGTACAGTGCATTTGTTTGCACTGCATTTGTTTGCAGTAATGTAAACATTCATGTACTACATTATTTTTGGAAATTGTGTTAAAATAAAGGTTTTAATTCAGTATTTTGATTATTGTTACTATTTTCCCTCTATTGTTCAGCACTTGGAAATTTTTATTGGATGTAAAGCAATATATACAGCTTGTAAATAAAATAGTGGTCTTAAAAGTTGGAATATTCATCTGGGAGGGTTATTTTTCGATGGATAGCAAAGGAGGCATTATCACAGCAGGGAAGATGATCAGAGGTTTAGTTATGGCCCATGGCTATTGTTTTGTTACATGCTTTTGTTTAATTAAAAAAAATGTTCATAGCCATGTTGTTCTTTAAGAGAACCACCTTACGGTCCATGGGCGAGTGCTCCGACCTCAGAAGTGAGAGCTCTGACCCCTCGCCTTGCAAGAACCATGATGGCTTCTTCTCTGAGGCTAGAAAAGCATCTCAGAGGAGGGCAGAGGGCATTATGATGGGCAGGGAGGAGAGAAACTCAAGAGAGTTCAGGCTGTGAGTTATCCAGTCCTTCCTTCAGCCACCTTCCACCCACCCTTCCAAAGCACCCTTGCTAGACTGGAGATCAGAGGGTGGACTGACAAAGATCGCCTTAGCTGCTCCTCTCACCCTGACAGTTTGAGTGGTGGGGGAGCAGGCCATAGGATTGTGCCCTGAGTTCCTGATTTGAGTTACTATAGTCCTGGAGATGTTGGTCTGAGGGAAAAAATCCTAGTATGTCATGTCAGTATGCGTTTACACTACAGATGAGCAATCTTCAGTTTCGTAGCATCTGCTTTGTTTTTCACTAGGACTTTCAAATGACATCCACTTGCAATTAGGAATTCTGTGCCTAAGGATTTGTTTTGAGCTCATGGTGCTTTCACACGTAAATCCGTGCCTATCTCAAGCTTTCTTCATTTCAGCAGTACGTGGGTGGGTGAGTCATTTAGCAGTTGCTATTGTTCAAACAACTGGGAGTCAGAAATCCTTGCCTATCTCCTGCAAGTCACCCAGTGATCTAGCAGTAGATCCAGGTCTATTTCTGCCCACTCCTGATGTATAGCGTACGAATATGGTTGTGTACCTGGATGGGCAATAATGATGGTATGAATGGGCTCTTTCTAGGAACATGGCCTCCAACGTAAATACCCCCATTGCCACCATTACTTCAATAAAAGTGAGTGCATGGTTTCCTACATGTATGCCTAGGTAATTAGTTTTTCCTTAAGTCTCTGTGGGTGGGGGGATTTGCTTCTATGGCTGATACATTCTTCTCATCCTCTGGTATCACTCCAAAACACAATACTTTTCTGTAGTAGCAGTTCATATATTCACTTGCAAACCATTGACGGATGTCTATACATGTGTGAACCAGTCTTTGGTGCAGTAGGAGTCTCCCATGCAGAACAGTAGTCTGTAATTCAGTCTAAGGCGGTGGGGGATCCACTACGTATGAAGTGCAAATGAGATTAGAGTGGAAAACTAGAAACAGAAGGATTGTATGTGCATGTCTGGTTTTTTGCATGCACTTACATTGATTCACTTACCACAGCATTAATCACCCAGGCAGAGAAACTAACAGAAATGCCAAGTCAGGCTGCCTCTGCCCATGATTATAGTGGGTTTGAGCTTGCACCATAAGGGCTAATGGACAGCTAGACATTGATCTGGTTCACAGGATTATAGCATGGTTAACCTGGTCACATGTGCCATCCGGATTTCACTAATTACACTTGCTGGTGTGGCTTGCTGTGTCATCCAAACCCAAGCGACATGGCTTGTTTGAGGGAGCAGCAATCCTCAAAAAACCCATGGGCTTTTGTTGGGTTATTCAAGGGTTGCTGGCCCCCACAAACAAGCCTTGTGTTACTAGGAGCATATTTGCATAATTTTTATGCAAATAGCTAATGTAAAGCTAATATTTAAAAAGGGATTCAGGGAAGATCCAGGAAATTATAGGCCAGAACTTTACATTATGTTCCAAGTAAATTTGTTAAGAGTATTACTAAAAATAAAATTACCACGCATTTAGAAGGACAACTCTTGTTGAAGAAGAATCAGCATGGCTTCTGCATAAGTAATCTTTTAGAGTTCTTTGGAGACTGTCAACAAGCATATACATAGGGCTAATATCTAGTAGACACAGTGTGCTTGGGATTTCAAAAAACTGTTGGCAAAGTAACTTGCCAAAGCTGAGTAAATTCAGCAGTCATGGGATAAGAGGAGAGGTCCTTTTATGGATCAGTAACTAGTTAACAGAAAACAAAGGGCAGGAATAAATGGATAGTTCTCACAATAGAGGGATATAAAGAGTGGGGTCCTCCAAGTATCTGTATTGTGACCTGTGCTTTTTAACTTGTTCATAAATGATTTGGAGTTCGGAGTAAGCAGTGAGATGGACAAGTTTGCTAATGTCACCAAATTATACAAATCTATGATGCTACCACACTTGGAATGCTGTGTACAGTTCTGGTTGCTGCACCTCAAAAAGGATACTGTAGAGCTGGAGAAAGTGCAGAAAAGGGCATTCAAAATTATCAAGAGGCTTGAAAAAACTCTATGAGAAAAAGTTACAATATTTTGGACTTTTCAGCTTAGATAAAAGCCGAGGGGGGCGGGACATGATAGAGATGTATAAAATTATGTGTGGTGCAGAGAGAGTAGATAGGAAGACATTTTCTCATGTAATGCTAGAACCTGGAGTCATCCAATGAAGTGAATGTTGGAAGATTCAGGACAGATATGAAGTACTTCTTTGCATAGCACATCATTTAACTATAGAATTTGCTACCACAACATGTAGTGATGGCTACCAGCTTGGATGGCTTTAAAAGGGGATTAGACAAATTACTAGTCATGATGGCTAGATATTACCTCCAAGATCAGAAGTAACATAACTCTGAATACCAGTTACTGGGGAACACAAGCAGGAGGTTTCTTTTGAACTCATGTCGTGCTTGTGAGCTTCCCAAATCACCCAATTAGCCACAGTGTGAACAGAATGCTAGACTAAATAGGCTTTTGATCTGATGCAGCAGGGCTCAATTTATGTTCTTAACTTCTGATACTATAAAATTAAAGACAGCAGTAATAATAGATATTTTATACTTCATGCACCTACAAAGCCTTCCTCAAGCCTTTGGAACTAAATTTGCCTCCTGGTTTTCCTTATAATAAAACTTGTTTGCTGTTTCTCGGTTTCTCAGCTCCTAAGAGAAAAGTAAACCTGTTTGATCCACAAGTATGGTGCAGGAAAAAATCCCCGTATAACCGGTGGTCTATATATGAAGATGATGGATGTGCCTATTTTGCCATGCGCCCTATTGAGGAACCAAACCAGCAAGATGTATACTGATGTTCACACCTGATAGTTTACTCAGGTGTTGTTTTCTTTAACACCTGCACAGGAAAAACATTACGCATGAAGAAATAAAGATTAAAATAAAACCTGAGATTCTCAATATGGCACAGCTGCAAGTGTTGAGAACAGAGTTTATATGAGGTTTTTTTTTTAACCACATCATTCCATCGGCCTGTACATTTCTGTCATTAGCAGCATTCTGCAAATTGGCTGTTTTTTACATATAATAAAGCAGTGCCTTCTCCAGCCAATCAGTTTTCCAGGAATGCTATTCATTCTAGTTTATCGATATTAAGGCAGCAAACATTTAATTAAGAAATTCAGTATCAAAATGTGACAGCAGAAAAAAAAATCCTTACCAGGAACTTTTTAATTCCTAGCAAGGAACTAAAGTCTTTTTAGTGGCTGTACCTATTCTCAAATTTATGGACCACATGAAAAGCCTCTAGAAATTCATTGAAGTCAATGCTTCCATCTTTGTTGAAATCAATGTTCCGAGCTAAGCTGTCAATGGATTCATCATCTACGTCAATTCTCAGGTGCAGGTTAAAGAGCTTCCATGTCTGGCGGAACTCATCAATAGAGATAAGACCTAAACAAAAAGAGAAATGGCGTCACTAGTAGAATCTCTCTCTAACTCTCTCTCACACACACACATGAATCCTAGACATTTTAATTCTGTGAGAGACCTAAGGAAATTTGGAGATGCAAGAAGCCTCTTCACTGGAATTTGGGATGGAAAGGCATCTTACAACAGGCCCTGCTAGTTAATTTAAGAAAGCAAAAATCCCAACTCTTTCAATTAAACATGCTGTCTAGAGCCAGAAAAACAACAGGGGTGGAGGGCCTTATCCATCCCTGCGTACTCACCGCTAGATGCGGAATCAGGCAACGATATCATTGACTCCTGTCAGCACTAGGGATGTAGAAAAAATCTGCAATGGAACCAAATGAATTTGGATTTTTATAAATCCAACCCATGGATTCCACAGCGGACCAAGCTTTTTCCTTGTTGGGCTGAGTCCTCGGCCTTGCAGATCATTTTCCTAACCTTGGGGAATTTTCAGGAATTATGTGCTAATTTCATTGTAGAAAAATATGAGAGAAAAAATTAAAACGGCTAAAATGTGCATTTCTCCCATAGGGTAAAGCATGAAAATGTGCATTTGGGGGGAATTTGTACATGTGCAAATTTATGCAAATGCTCAAATTCAGAAACTTTTTTTAAAAAAATTGATTCTGTTGACCGGGGGGGGGGGGGGGAGGAATGAAGGAATGAAAGTCGCCTGACGATCTGTGAAACAGACAGAATGGATTTTTCAAAATCTGTACATCCCTAGTCACCACTCATAAACATTGGGGTACTAACTAATAGGAATCTGGCATGGGCTGTTGATGGCAGCAGCACCTGCCAGCACTTAGAAGACACTGCACAGGTGCAGAAAGCGGCTGTGGCCTTCATTGCAAAGATCAGTGGCTCCCAGATCAAAGTGCTGGGACTTCTTGATTAGTAGGGATGATGACATCCTCCTTCTAACCCCACTCAGGCTTCCATGTTCCATTGGAGTTTGGGAGCAATCCTCACTGTAGCTCTGGGGGGCAGGGAGGGAGGGAGGGAGATGGAGCTTGCCAGCAACAATATGAGCTATTTTATGAGCTATCCCAGTTGCAATGCAAAATATTTTGACTTGGCTTAGTCTTGAATGGGCAATGAAAACCCATAAGCTTTAAAAAAAAGCTTTACAGCTGTCTGAATTTCTGGACTCTCCTTGGAGGTGTGGCTATAGGGACTGTCATGTACCTGTACTTCAACATTCACCACCACACCACTAGCAAAGATTCAATACCAGTCACAGCTAAAAGGAGGGAGGTTCGATGCAGCGCAGGCCAGAGCCGTACTATAACTGTGCAAAGTAGACTCCTCTGTATGCTGTCACGGGCTGTTGAAACAACCCAAACATGCCATTGTGCACTGCAAGGTTCTCCCCCACCTTTTGCTGGTTTTGCCTCACAATCACCATTGCGTGGCAACGGTGGTGGCAATGGTGGACATCACTGAAGGAAATCCCTGTAGGTGCAAGGCACAGGAGCAAGGATTGATGCTGTCCAAGCCACCATAATTATGTGCTTATGTGTCCAGACTAGAGTCGGGACCAATTATGCTGTTCTTAGGACTATTTGAGCAGATGTGAACATTTTAGGACCAAATCACTTTACAGACCCAAGACTGTGGGGAGAGGAAAGGATGGAAACCCAGATCTCATAGTCAGTGTAACGGTAGCTCAGATCTCAGGCCGAAAACACATTACTTTAAATGTGGGTCTAGCAGCTATGTCTTCTTTTCATTTTTACTCTAGAGTAGGTGCAGGGAGCCCAATACATACCTTTAACACCCCTACTCCCATGCTAAGGTCCTAATCCAAACCTACTCTAGAATAAAAATGAGAAGATGACATATTTGCTAGACACACATTTAAAGTAATGCCTGTTTTGGCTCCCCGTGTGCAGAAACAGCATGTGGTCAGGAGAGGTAGAAAATTCTGTTCCATAATCAGCTGTGGTCTTAAATACTGGAAAGATCTCCCCTTTCCCACCTAAATGGCAGTCTTTACTTCTGTTTGGAGGAACTATATCAGTCACAATGAGGTCCCACTGGAGCTTACTGCTTTGAACTGTCTTGTTGCACGCGCGCGCGCACACACACACACACACACACTTTTAGTTTTCTTCAGGCATTAGATAAAAGCCAAGCTGCTGCTGCTGCAAATATCCGTCAAACTGCTCCACCCCTCACAGCAGCCTATTATGCTCCCACCTGCACACCTCCTGCCCTCCCCCAGGCTTAGAAGCACTACATTCTGTAAACCGCCCAGAGAGCCCTGGCTATGGGAGCGGTATATAAGTGCAATAAATAAATTTTGAAAATGGGTTTTCAACGTACCTGAATGATCTCTGTCCATCATATTAAAGATAATCTCTAGGTCAGTTTTGTATCTACACAGGGTTTCCACCAAAGATGGCTGCACCTGAAGAATATTTTGTTAGGAATTAAACTATATCCAACCTAACTTTTGTAAACCGCCCAGAGAGCTTCAGCTATGGGGCGGTATATAAATTTAAATAAATAAATAAATAAAATCACTATTACACAATAAACAATTTCACAAACTATATCATGACTTTTTAAAAAATGCTCTACAGTTATACAAGTAACTGCTGGAACTGGGTTGTTTCAGTTATACAAGTAACAACACCTATATTCCAAATTCAAAGTAGCAGGTGGACAACTTCCTTTGCTCTTATATTAACAGTTCCAGTTTACAAATAGGGAACTGAACCCGAGAGGCAGCGATCTCAACCAAATCATCTAGTGAGCCTATATGAAAGGGGTAGGCAACATGCAGCACATGACCCATATACAGCCCCAACCCCCAGCTTTTTCTGCTGCTCTCCACTGCCAGGATGGTGGTAGTGGGAAGCCTCCTTTAAAAAGCCAATGTGGACCAGAGGTTCAACCCACCCAGCTAGGGTCTATGGAGAACAATGCGATGCTACAACTCTGGAATGTTGATCACCCTTGCCATACAACGTATAGTGTACATGAACAAGAATTTGAGTCCAGGTCCAGGTCCAATATCGGGGCAGGGGGGAACCACCTCATTAATCAATTTTTGAGCTACTATGAGTAGGATTGGGTGGAAATGTAGTGGGGGAAGCCATAAACCTTTATACGTACAGAGATAATATATCTTCATTAGATACAAATTCTTCCCAGAAACACCCCTCCTCTCCACCAATGAGGACTTTATTCGGTTGCAGTACACAACTGGATGTCATTTGTTTAGTGATATTGCTGGTTCTTATTACCTGTTAATGTTATGTTATGTTTTCCATAGTTTTATAACATTATATTGTTACAGAATATAATGTTATATTATGTTTTCTATGGTTTTTAATGTATTGTTGATTATATATTATACTTGTCACTGGCCTTCCTTCTTCTCACATCAGTCCGTTGGTTTCTGTTCACCACTCTGCTGCTAAGATCATCTTCTTGGCTCGCCGCTCTGACCATGTTACTCCACTTCTGAAATCTCTTCATTGGCTTCCAATTCACTTCAGAATCCAATATAAACTTCTCCTGTTGACCTACAAAGCTTTTCACTGTCTAGCTCCTTCCTATCTCTCCTCTCTCATCTCACACTATTGCCCCGCTCGTGCTCTTCGCTCCTCTGATGTCATGTTTCTCACCTGCCCAAGGGTCTCCACTTCCCTTGCTCGGCTTCGTCCATTTTCTTCGGCTGCCCCTTACGCCTGGAACGCTCTTCCAGAGCATTTGAGATCCACAAGTTCAATCGCAGCTTTTAAAGCTCAGCTAAAAACTTTTCTTTTCCCTAAAGTTTTTAAAACTTGAATTGTTCTGACTTTTATACTGCCTGTTTGGTGCATTCTCTTATCCTCCTTATTGCTTTATTATGATTTTATTAGAATGTAAGCCTATGCGGCAGGGTCTTACTATTTATTGTTTTACTCTGTACAGCACCATGTACATTAATGGTGCTATATAAATAAATAATAATAATAATAATAATAATAATAATAATAATAATAATAATAATTGTATATATCTGAAGCCACCTTGCTTGGACCCTAAGAAGAGGACTACAAATATTGGAAGTAAATAAGTGCAAATAGGTTCCAGAGGGTAACCATGTTAGTCTATTGCAGCAAAAGTTACAACACATGTTGTCATATTTCTACATGGAAGTAAAATGGCTGAACACAAGAAACTGAGAACTTTTCTTTAAAGCTTAGTAATCAGTAGCTTTCATTCAGCTACCAAAAGAAATGTTTCCATCTTCAAAAGACCTCATAATTTTTTCAGTTACGTCAATAAAGTCATAATGCATGGTACTGTCTAAACAGGCACTGCACATTTCACAATAATAGATGACAAAGAAAAAAGCAAAATAAAGATCCAAATCTACATTGAGACTATTTGCATTTTTTGTCTTCTATTAGTTTGTTTAAACCTAAAGGATGTATGTAAGTTACTTTAGAGTTAATGGGATTTTTGCCTTCATATCCAATAGGGCCAAGGTTGTGTTTGTTACAATCCAGGTGATTATAAATGCACTGGATTTTCATGACTGACTATAAAATAGCAAAGTTCAGGAGCACATTCCATTTATATAGCTTCCAATGAAAAAGCTTAAGGTGCACATCAAGTCTGCTTTGTCTGTTCAGAAGAAACATTAAATTTACTGATTGTAACTTTATGAAAAGGTAACGGCTTTGTTTGTTCTTGCTTAATTTCCAAAGTGTCTAAATATTTGAGTAATATTACAAACTCATGCAACAATGTTGTAAAGATCAGCAACCTTCTATATCATCTCACCTCTTTGATGGGTAGTTTGATTTCGACGTTGACAAAAGATGAAAGATATTCAATGCTTCCATCCTGGGCTAGATAAACCAGCCGAGAACGCAAAGTTCTCCAAGGAAGATCAAGCTGTAGAACTGACTTCACTGCTGAAGCCCACTCACTTGGAGAAATTCTTCCTGACAAAATATAAAAATAAATAGCAAAAATAAAAGCATGTCATGGTCAAAAGCTGATGGTACAAAGCATTGCCATCAAAGCACTAAATTTAAAATAGAAATACCATTGCAAGAAACCCTCTGGAGTTAAGATGCTCAACTTGTTCAAACAACTGAATGGCAAAATGACCAATTAAAAAACAACATCTGCAAAAAATCAGTCGCTTAGTGCCACATGTGCCCCTCAAAAAGTCTTGCTGGAAAGTCAGGGGGTGCTCCCGAACAATGTACTGGAGGGCTTTGGGGAAGGAAAGGGTGGGAAATTTTGCTTCCATGAGCTTGCTTAACAATGCAATCCTACGCATGTCGGCTCAGATGTAATTCTCATTACGTTCAATGGGAATTACTCCCATGTAATCATGTAAGCCTAATTTTGGGTGATTGCCCCCTTCCGGCGCAACCCGTTCCACATTGTTTAGGGGAGGGGACCCTTCAGATAAGCTTTTTTGTGGGGGACAGATGTGAATAAGGGAGAAGAGAGGGAAACCTTCCTTCTGTGAACTTCCTTAAGTTAATTTATCTTAGGATCCAAGACAAGAATTGCATGATCTTTTCCATCTAAAATGCAAGGTTAGGAATTGCAATAGGATTCTTTCCATCCTATCTAGATTTGTGATAAAAGCTGTTAAAGATATCAGAAGGGACCTGCCAGGGGCACACTTCCCAATCTTGTCTAAAAGAAGAAGAAAAATCAGAAATACATTAACTGGAAACTTGGAACAAAGGCTTTGCCCCGGGGTGGATTCACAGTAGCAGCAGGTCATCTACATGATGCAGCTGCCATTGTGAAGCCATCCAGGGGCAAACCCCAGAAACTCTGCTGAAAAAAAGTTGGTCACCCACCCTGACTTTTTTGGCAGCAGAGCCTTGTCACAGCCCATGGCACCCCCTGCTTGGTTGCCATCGGCTGGACAGGGAAGGGGGCAGACATCCAGGAGCTCAGGAGAGCCCTGTGCCCTGTGGTAAATCATCATCATCATCATCATCATCATCATCGGGAAGGAGAGGAACAGGGCCCATTCCAACCCACTTAAGAATTTTTTTTTTTATCTGTATCTGCCTTGTTCCTCCCCCAACCCTCCCAATCACGGGGAAAGTTCGCACTTGCGTTCCTTCCCGTGCAGATGCCAGGAAGGAACGCGAGTGTGGGAGCCAGGTGCAAAATACCACACTAAAAATGTAAGTTGAAAACATTAATTAATTCATATATATTACAGCAATCCAACTATTTTCTTGGATCTGAGGACATGGCTCTGCCTGCAAGGACTGTTGCCGCATTCAGGAAGGCACCTTCATATCCAAATTCTTTTTTTATACATTATGTAAATCCCATTGAATAGAGAGAGACTTACTTCTGAATAAACAGAAGACAGACCTCAGAAGTAAGCATAGGGTTGCAGAGCACTACTCTCCAGTTTGCTGTTTTAGACTTTTTTTAAAAAAAAAGCTTCTGAGTGACCACACTATTAAAAGTCATTTCTATATGCGTTTACTCAGAAGTCTCTCTCTGTTCAATAGGGTTTACTCAAAGGTAAGTATGCATCTGATTTTAGTATGACTTGGATGTAAATGCATTTGAAATCAATGGGATTCTCTTGAGTAAGGGAACCAGCAGATCTGTAGTTTATGAACCTGGAGATGTACTGTTTCACATAATCAAAGGAAAGGAAGATTGATCCTTCGCACTTGTGGACTACCAGGAAGGGGAGGTTTGAGGGGAGGAAATTTTAAAAAATCATTAAAAAAATCAAGGCATGAACCAATCTGATTCAAACTTGGGGTGGCTAAAGCCCTCCTTAAGAGCTATTACCATGCCAATGTTGTTCTCTTTATCTTTAAAACTTACGCAGATGTAAGCATTTGTTACCTTGAAGCAAAGGAGGGGACCTGACCACCTTTACAAAAAAATTAAAATGATTGTTCATCTGCCCACCCTTTGAAACTAGCAAAACAAACCTTTGCTCTTCCTCCCCTGTAAACCTTTCCCAAAGGGTGAGGCTTGAGATTTCACCGGCATACTAGCATTCCAGGTGAAAAGATACATGAGCTGAAAGAGTGCAACAATGCACAGACATGAAAGTGCCCAGCGCTCAACTTGCTAAGGAAACAGAGGAGGAAACCATGGATGAAAACTGGATTTTAAAAGTAAGAGTGATGGAGCCCAGTGTCCATGTAATTAGACTAATTTGCAAATAGAAGCCACAAGTCCTTCAGCTGATGGGCATTTTGTGATTTT
The DNA here is from genome assembly GCF_023053635.1 of Elgaria multicarinata webbii. Taxonomy (NCBI): domain Eukaryota; kingdom Metazoa; phylum Chordata; class Lepidosauria; order Squamata; family Anguidae; genus Elgaria; species Elgaria multicarinata. The sequence continues at coordinate 57,787,946 of NC_086175.1, read as the reverse complement.
CTGATACCATCTGTGCATGACTAAAAGTTACATATTCCAGGGCTTTTAGGAGATATTTATGCAATAACTTAAATCTCTTTTTCTTTTCTTTTTTTTAGAAAGCTCTTAAATGTGTGCAATATACATGCCTGAAGGAGCTCAGTTCAAGAAAGCATAGTACCAAAATCAGAGAACGGAAGCAGGACGTAAAGGTCAGCTACACGTTCACAAAAAACATGGAGTATCCTCTCCTGCAAACGCACATGGGCAGTTCCATGTCTCAAATGCTGCTCACCCACCCAATCAGTCAATATTCCTTGAGCGTCATCAGATGGGGGGATGTCATATTTCCCTACCATCACTTTTATGTTCCACAATAGGGACGAATAGCTTCCTTCTTTCTTCACACAGGGAAGAAAGAGGGATCAAGCAACGACCACACGGCCCATTCAGTGGGTGTTTTTATCACGCTACTTTTCCTGCATACAGCAGGAAATGGTGGCAAATTTTGCTTTGAACAAAAAAACAGATTTATTGGGTCTTATTTTGTCATGGAGAAAAGAGCTGAAGGAGCGGAAGATGCACAGGAGGCATCATCAAGATGACCACGAACATCCTTAAGTGACTAATTACGGGCATACTATAAAATGCTCGGCTGATGACGGTCCTTGTCTTTGGAAGACTGCGATTTTTTGCTAAAACTATTATCCATTAGTAGTCTCCCAGACATGCTCTTGCTTTGCATTCAGGGAGTTGTTTGCACAAAGAAACATTCATACATGTGAACCTCCACCAGCATACCACAGTGGTTCAATACCAGGAGGACTGTACCACATGCTTGTTTTCTGAACATCTAGATAACGTCTGAATTAGCTCCTGTTTATAAGTAAATAAGAACAGTCCTCTGAATCAGACCCAGGACTCATCTATATAGCATTCTGTTTCAGAAATCAGTGACCAGCCAGATGCTTCTAGGAAGTCCACAAGCAGGACATGAAGGTATTAGCCATATTCCATTGCTTGAACACTTCCAACAACTGGTATTTAGGGAGGGTCCATTTAACTTGTGCAGCCAATAGCTGTTGATAAACCACTATTGTTAGTTTTCGTAAGACCTGTTTTCCATGACTTTTTCTAATATTGTTGGCTGGCACACCTTAGGAACATAGGAAGCTGCCTTATTCTGAGTCAGAGCATGGACCCATCCAGCCCAGTATTGTTGACACTGACTGGCAACAGTACCCTTGGGTTTCAGGCAAGAATCTTTCCTAGCCCTACCTGGAGATGCTGGGGATTGAACCGGGGACCTTCTGCATGCAAAGCAGGGACTCTACCACTGAGCCATGGTCCCTCTTATGGCAGCAAATTTCATAAATTAATTTTGTTTGTGTGAAGAAGGCCACCCTGAATTTGCTGCCAATCAACTCCATGAGATGACCTTGAATTCCCTTTATGTGCTTTTTCCACACTGTGCAACATTTTATGAGCCCCTATCACACGGCTCCTCCATCACCAACCATCCTGCAGTCATTTTTATTCTAATACTAAAAGGTCCCAAATGTTTTTGCCTTGATTTGGAGGGATGGTGGTAGAGGCTCCCTGATCATTTGGGTGGCCATTTCTGAGCCTTTACAGCATCCTTTTTGAGATGGGGTAATAAATATACTGTATACAGTATGCACCACAGATTTATATACAGATATCATGATACCAGCAGTTTCATTTTCAACCCATTCCTTAAGAATCCCTAGTGATGTATTTGCCTTTTTAACCAGTGCTACAAACCAAATCAGTGTTTTCATTGAGCTCCTCCACAACCACTTACAGTGAAACAAGAACCTTGAAGAAACTGTATTACCTGTATAGTTCGGATCATACTGCCTAAAAGCTGCAATGAGTTCTGATTTGTGTGTGAAAAGTTTCTCTCGCAAACACTTTAAGGCAGACAGCTCAACTGCAGTCACTCTACAAAGGAAGTGATTAGAATTGGAAAGAATCAAACTCTCCCTTAATGTTAAATTTCAGTGTACAACTAATTTTCTCCACTTTAGAAACTCTTACATTTCCATATTCTAGTACAAACAAGACAATAAAAAGGTCTCCCAGGGGGAAAGACCCTTTCTCTGATGGGTCACCTCTATGTGAAACCATCACTGGGCTGCAGACACACACTATCACTGCTAGGCCTCCACAATTAATTCTCCCTAAGGCTTCGTGTTCAGTTCCACTATAGCTTTTCCCAGAGATCTGGGAGATAACAAGCCTGGTGAATGGTTGAGAGAAGGAAGCCTTGCCTTCGGATAAGTGTCCTGGCTGCAATAACGTACACCTGGCAATCAGCAGGGGACAGAGACTTCTGCTCACTGCAGTCTGCATTTGTGTGGGCTACCTGTAGGGTTGCATCCTGCATCACCATTGAATGCCCAGTAATGTCAGTTTGCTATGGTTACATAAAAAGGGATCACAGCCTAGTTTAATCAAAGAATTAAAATGACAATGATGCATTGATTCAAATTTCTAGAATGCAAATATATTATTAATAAAATCATAACAACAACAACAGCCTAAAGTAATCTGGCAGTAAGGGCAGAAGTAGCACATAGTATAGCGTTAACTGCTATCTACCTCCCCAAGCAGTGGGAAGCCCAAGGGTAGTCCTACAGCATTTTGTTTCCTTTGGTAAGAGAATATTAGAGACTTACAGTGTTTTCCCAATATCAGTTTATTTACAAATATACAGGGAGAGCAAACAGGGACCACCAGTCCGCTAAAAACAGACAGCACATGACCCTGCATCAAATTCCTAGAGAGGCACAGTTTGCAGCCTGCAAGTCTGCACACTTTTTAGTTCAAACTGCACCATCATTTCCCCAACTTTCCCACTGGCTGAAAGTTATCAACTTCCAGAGGCAAGAGAGAGAGAATTAGCTCAACCCTCAGAAACATCAATGGAGCATTTCTATCACAAGTAATAATTTTAACAAAGGCCGGTGTCCCGGTAGCTTTACCACAATGAATACTGATGGACAATTTTGCATTCTGAGTTCCTAATCCATGCACTTTCTTTTTCTATTTAATATGCATGATCTCCTTACCCTACCTCTGATGACGTGTCTGTTTGCGTGTAGATTTGCTGACTTGATACTGAACAAAACGGGGAATCAGATCTGGATTCAATTTTATGTAAGCGCCACGATTACTTCCCTCTTCATAGTAGTTTGAAGCAGAAAAAATAGTGATGACCTTATTTTTAAAAAGAAGCAAGAATTCATTTTAAGTAATGAGGATTTCAAACTGGATCTAGCAGCACCTGGAAAAAGTTGCAAAATTAACCAAACGTTATAGAAAAACCTGACAAAAGACTGGACACAACTTCTTTCTTGGGGACCATAAAAAAGATAGCTCATGTATGTTGAAGCCTACAGAAAGCTCTCCCATTCAGTTCAATGAATTGGTGGTCTCCTCAACCTTTCTAAGCTGGTGGGCACTTTTGAAATTTCCAGTGTCATCTGTGCTCTCACAAAATGGCTGCAAAATGACTGCAAGATAATAATAATTATTTCCTCTGTTCATTAGATCCCTCCACCTGAAACTAGGTTCAGAGCACTGATTCCTCCATTCCCTGGTTTTCATGGCATAAGAAAGGAGCAATGACTAAGAAACAAGCAAATATGCTGTACTGTCCCAAAGTACCTCACATACGGGTAGGTTCCAGATGCAAGCTCCCACCATACTCTAGAACTACTTTTCTAGATTATTAAAGTCATAGCGAAATTTAAACTATAAACTGTGCTGGTTACCTTTCCATTATGGCTGATCTCATAGCCTTCCTGTTTGCATTCGTGTGACCTGATGAGCATTTTCAAATTATAACGTTTTAGCAAACTGGCGGTAATATCTGGTCCAAAGTAGCAGCCTCCTCCACGATATTTATTTGGTGTACAGCCATTTTTATGCTTAGGATCACTCCAGAGAATATCCACCACCTTTGAAAAACAAACAAATACGAGTGACGATCCATCATTGAAAAAATGCAAGCTGCACAACCAGAATTTGAAAGAAATACTGATAATCATCTAGAGATACCTCTCACCACGTCCTTATTGAGTTAATTCAAAATAATCTTTATTTTATTGCACCTGTGGTGATACCTCAGACATCGATTGGCAGAACTGGTGTGGGGGCACAGACTGTTAACTCACTAAATTAAGCAATCAAGATGTTTGGAATCCAGTTTCTCTGCGGGAAGGGGGCATTTTCTGTTCGTTTGGGATTAAAATCTCAGGAAGGCTTTAGATTTTGGGAACAGAACAGGTTCCAGCAGGGAGGCTAACGGCCAGGGAGCCCCAAAACAAAGTAGCCGAAGGAAGAATTCAAAGTAGACATTAGACTGAAACAACAACCTGATGGAAGGATAAATGGAGGATCGAAGACCAGGACAGACAAGACACTAATCTAAGGCTGTATTTCACATAAGAAATGAACAAACAGGCTCACGCCTTGACAGGGAGAATGGGGTCACTCCCATCAGCCCCACCCTCTGCTGTCAATGCACCTGCTGGCCACACATTTAGTGAGCATGGAAAGGGGCCCAATGCATGTACAAATGCACATAGAGTCCCGTCCCCCCATTTTGCATGAAGTATTTCTAAACAAGTACATTGGTATGCAGGTAGGGCCCCTTCTGATGCTGGCAGCAGCCCCACTTTCCCCTCAACATGTGAGGGTGTTAATTTGAACATCCATGTACTGACATAAACTAAGCAGGCAATTTTGCGGGACTGTGGGCTTCTTGTAAAAAAAATTTTTGATACACTTG